>NC_091960.1:25040974-25215804 GCF_031021105.1 Erythrolamprus reginae | reverse complement strand
CGCAACAACACAAGAGCATGCAACAAATTCAAACTCAATATTAATTGCTCCAAGCTTGACTGTAAAAAAATATGACTTTAACAATCGAGTTGTCGAAGCGTGGAACTCATTACCTGACTCAGTAGTGTCAACCCCTAACCCCTAACATTTCACCCTTAGACTATCCATGATTGACCCCGCCAGGTTCCTAAGAGGTCAGTAAGGGGCGTACATAAGTGCACTAGCCTGCCTTTCGTCCCCTGTCCAATTTGTCTCCCCTTATCCCATATGTCATATATCTTTCCTCCCTTTCATATATCTTCTCCCCCATTTTCGTATCTTTTCCTTGTATGTAATACTTCATGCCCATTCCCCTCGATGTGTTTTGTGTATTGGACAAATAAATAAATAAATAAAAATTAAAAAAATAAATACTATACTTGTTTGACTAATAAATAAATAAAATAAATCACTGAAGTAAGTATGCAATGAGATGGTGAGGGAAAAAACAGAAATAGAAGTAGTGCTTGTGATGTGAACGCAGGAGGACAGTTTGACCTTGCAAGAGGTGCATCCTTGGCACCTGAAATCTTTGAGCAGTGAACATTGGCCAAATTGGTGTGATAGGAGAGAAATGTGAAGACAGAAATCAGATTGTCTAGGACAGTGTTTCCCAACCTTGGCAACTTGAAGGTGTCTGGACTTCAACTCCCAGAATTCCCCAGCCAGCATTTGCTGGCTGGGGAATTCTGGGAGTTGAAGTCCAAATCTCTTCAATTTGCCGAGGTTGGGAAACTCTGGTCTAGGAATCAGCCAACTGAAACGGGAAGGAAGGAGTCATTTCAGAGGAGTCCCGTGTTTTTATGGTAGATGAAAAAACTATCAAAGAAAGTGGGAAGACTTCATTATGAACACAAATACGTATTTGGATTCAACATTCCAAATTATGGAAGAATCTTGATTCCAATCCCAGAAAAGCCCAATGAAGAATAGAAAGATTCAAGTCTACTTAGATTTAAAAATAAAATTGAAAGATGAATAATTCTGTGGGGACCTGCTACAACACACTGGAGATGCAGATTAGAACAAGGGCTATCATACTAATTATAGGAAACAGGAGTATAAAAGCTGAACATGAAGAACATCTGGAATAATGAGAAAGTTTCCCCTCAATGGATGAAACAAAACGGGTGAAATGGGGAGAGTTCAGCCAAGAAAAGTCAATGTTTACAGCATGTCCAGTCAACGGAGCAGTGGAAGTGATGTGCCGGTGCCTGGAGACTGTTGGGACCTGGATGGGTGTCAACAAACTCAAACTCAACCCAGACAAGATGGAGTGGCTGTGGGTCTTGCCTCCCAAGAAGGACAATTCCATCTGTCCGTCCATTACCCTGGGGGGAGAACTATTGACCCCCTCAGAGAGAGTTTGCAACTTGGGTGTCCTCCTCGATCCACAGCTGACATTGGAACATCATCTTTCGGCTGTGGCGAGGAGGGCGTTTGCCCAGGTCCGCCTGGTGCACCAGTTGCAGCCCTATTTGGACAGGGAGTCATTGCTCACAGTCACTCATGCCCTCATCACCTCGAGGTTCGACTACTGCAATGCTTTTTATATGGGGCTACCTTTGAAAAGTGTTCGGAAACTTCAGATCGTGCAGAATGTAGCCGCGAGAGCCATCGTGGGGCTTCCTAGATTCACCCACGTTACTGCAACACCCCGCGGCCTGCACTGGCTGCCGATAGGTTTCCGGTCACAATTCAAAGTGTTGGTTATGACCTTTAAAGCCCTGCATGGCATTGGACCAGAGTACCTCCGGAACCGCCTGCTACCACACGAATCCCAGCAGCCGATAAGGTCCCACAGAGTTGGCCTTCTCTGGGTCCCGTCGACCAAACAATGTCGTTTGGCGGGCCCCAGGGGAAGAGCCTTCTCTGTAGCGGCCCCAGCCCTCTGTAATCAACTCCCCCCAGAGATTAGAATGGCCCCCACCCTCCTTGTCTTTTGCAAATTACTCAAGACCCACCTTTGTCGCCAGGCATGGGGGAGTTAGGATATCCCTTCCCCTAGGCCATTACAAGTTATGTATGTTATGTTTGTGTGTATGTTTGGTTTTTATAATAAGGGTTTCTAGTTGTCTTATTAAATTGGATTGTTACATGTTGCTTTTTATCATTGTTAGCCGCCCCGAGTCTGCGGAGAGGGGTGGCATACAAACCCAATAAATAATAATAATAATAAAGGCCGCCTTCTAACAATCTAAAAAAAGTTCTACCCATGGACAACACTGGATGGACATCAAAATTAAATTGACAGTGTATTCTGCATTGAGAAATGGAGAAACTCTGTTTATTCAAATTATATCTTGGGGGGGGGGGTTGACACACCAACTCAAATAAGATCCATACATCCACACTCTCATTGTGGCTGTCCGAGGCCCATTGCATGGTTGAAAAGTCAAGATTTCAGAGGAAAACCATTTGCTCAGCTGAACAGCATCCGTGACCAAGGGCTCATCTACAAGACCCTCCAGGGCTCAGTGGGCGTCTAGAATGTGATGGGTGAAGTCATTGCATCAGATTGGCTTAGAAGCTTCCTGGGTGACTCTCAGCAATTCCCTATCGCTTCTCACCCAAACTTCCTCATTGAGATACTGTTGGGAGGACAAATGGAAGGAGAGTGTGTCATCAGTCTATACTTATAAGGACACAAAGAAGGGGGGAAGGAGAAGAGGAGAGGAGGAGGAAAAGTAGGGGAAGGGAAGGGATGAGAAGGGAAGGAAAGGAAAGGAAAGGAAGGGAAGGGAAGAAGGAAATGGAAGGGAAGGGAAGGAAAGGAAAGGGAAGGGAAGGGGAAAGAAAGCAGAAAAAGGAAAAAAGGAGAAAGGAAAGGAAAGAAGGAAGAAACTGTAGAATCAACTTTTCCATTTCATTAGTAGTGTACCTAGGAATGCTGCAAAATGATATTTTCTCTTTATTTGTTGGTTGATTGATTACATTTATAGTATTCCTTCACTCTGAAAGTTAAGGGCAGTGCATGTGTGGGAAAACTTTTGGTTACCCTTCTATAATACATAACTTATATTCCCTCCCTCCCTCCTTCTCTCCCTCCCTTCTTTCCTTCCTTCTTGTTTCCTGTAATCCTACTCTAAGGGCCTGAAGCCACAAGTGATTGAGGCAGATGTACCCACAGATAAATAAATACAATGAAAATAAGGATCTCCTTTGATGCTCTGTTCGGAGTAGCAACCTTGTGAGGGAGGCTAAGAGAGATTGTGAACATCTAACCGTGTCCCATGAAATTCTATGCCCAAAGGAAGCCCAAACATGGCTCTCTCCACTCGTGGTAAAGGTAAGGCAGGAGGTCAGTAGAGAAGGGTATAAGACGCCAACTCTTTTGTCCTTGGAAATGGCAAAAATGAAGTTTCTAATATATTTATATATTAATATCTTGGATCATTTTCAAAATGTTCACAGAGCAACTTTTGTCCAGACAAGGATACTCCTACTTCAAAACCTCTCAAGCTGCGGAGAATTCTTACTCCAGTGACCTCTAAATCAAACTGATTAAGCTCGCCAAAATATTTGGATTTCGGAGATTTTAATGAGCACACCCGTCATGTAAAATTGAAAATATGCAGAGGCCAATTGTCTAGATGGGAATGAGCAATTTTGCAAGGTTTTTCTTCACCCCAAGGAGGAGATGAAGGCGGTGGAAGGCTGGGATCGGGAGGTTTAAAAAAGAGAACAATCAAGTACCGGAATTTGCTCAGTTGATTTTAAGTTGCTGAGAGGTGACTCCAGACGGACTGTAACCAGTCCTCCTCCTGACCCCAAGCAAGAGAAGGAAGACATGAGAAGGAAAAAGGGGAAGATTATACCCAAAGAGTGAAAAGATCCGAATTTATACAGTACTAAAGCCACAGGTGAAATTGAACAGGTTCCGACAGTAAGGGGACTGCATAAGTGCACCAGCGTACCTACCATCCCTGTCCTAGGTTTCTCTCTTATTAGTACCAATATCATGTATATAAACTGTTATGCCTGGCTTCACGTTACGAGCCCCAATTAAGTCCAAAGTGTACATTCAAACACAAACACTGTTGTAAACAAAGAGTCAGTTTATCAAAAGAAAAATATTGTACACACGCACTTTAATCAGCCAAAGTGCTCTCCCACAAACCACAAGCCTGGAATGCTGTGAAAAGCGAAAACAAAAGCAGAACAGATAAAGGCAGCTGTGAAGATGTCACAGCCACCCCCCTTCAAGAGTTCTCAATCTTCTTAGAGAACCCAGTTAGCTCAATGATATACTTAGTAAAAGAATTAGAGAACTATGGGAAAGTGGCCGGCTTAAAAATAAATAGGAATAAAACTAAAATATTAACCAAGAATTGTAATCAAGATTTAAACAAATTATTAATAAAAGAAACAGGTTTTCAAAGAGAAAAAAAAAATTAAATATCTAGGGATTTGGTTTACGACAAGGTATTCTTCACTGAAAGAACTAAATTATATGAAATTATTAACAAAAACAAAAGAAGATTTAGAAAAATGGTCAAAGTTAAATTTATCCTTAATGGGAAGGATCAATACAATAAAGTCTAATATACTTCCAAGGTGGCTCTATCTCTTCCAAACAGCACCAATACAATTAAACAAATCGTTCTTTGCTAAAATAAATAAAATAATTTCTAGATTTATCAGCTGCAATAAAAAACCAAGAATAAACATGAAAGCCCTACAAGATTTAAGAAGAAGAGGAGGATTCGGTTTACCCAACTTAGAAATATACCACCAAGCCACTAAATTACTATGGATTAAAGAATGGGTCAACCTTGAAAATCCTAGAATTCTAACAATAGAAGGCCACGATATAAATGAAGGATGGCACGCACATTTGTGGGAAAAAGAACATTCAAAACATTCTCAGTTTAAACAACACCAAATTCGGAATACACTATTGACACACTGGCGGAAAGTCAGGAAAAAACACTATAATGAAATACCCAGATGGCTATCCACGCTAGAAGCTCAAATTCATCCAAATATAATAAGCCAAGAACAAAAAATAACCTACGAAGTCCTATTAAATACTAAAGGAAGTCTTAAAACTAGATAAAGAGGAAGGCATAGTAATAGATTGGCTTCCATATTACCAAATTCAAAGTAGATATAAAAGGGACTTGGTAAAATTTGGAATATGTAATAAACAAAATGAAATAGACAAAATATTGACAGAATCTGACAAAAAATTTATAACCAAAATGTATATTTATCTATTAAACTATGAAAACATCGAAGAAATTGTTAAACCTAACATGATATCTTGGATGACTAACTTTGGATATGCAATTCAGCTAGAAGACTGGGAAAAACTATGGTCAGTTAATTATAAGATGACTTTGTCAACACCATATAAAGAAAATCTTTATAAAATGTTCTTCCGATGGCATTATGCGCCAGCGCGCCTAGCCAAAATGAACGTAAACATTAGTAACAAATGTTGGAAGTGTAAAAAAGAAGTGGGAACATACTACCACATATGGTGGCAATGTAACGAAGCAAAAAAAAATTGGATTCAAATTAGGGCATGGATGGAAGAAATATTGGGCTATAAAATTGAAATAAAACCAGAAATGTATTTATTAGGCATAATTAGAGGCAAACATAGCAAAGAAAATTACTACTTAATAAATCACTTACTTACTGCTGCAAGATTAGGATATGCACAAGTCTGGAAACAAGATAAGATTCCAAACAAAGGAACGGTAATTAAAAAAATATTAGACTGCGCCAAATTTAGCAAATTAACATATGAAATTCAAAACCAACAAAATAAGGACTATTACAAAGTGTGGGGAAAAATTTACAACTGGGTGGAAATTAAGAAAAAGGTATAGTAAATAGAATTGTTAAAAAAAATAAATTTTGTAAATATATCAAGTGTAAATGTTTAATGTTGTATTGTTTGATGTCTAAATGTTTGTAAGTCATATAAAATAAATAAAAATATAATAATAATTTAAAAAAAGAGTTCTCAATCTGTACTTAACTGTGAAATATTCAAAAAGTCCTGGTAAATCCTGGAGCAGTCAAAAATCAAACAGCATTCGTCTCTCACCGAACGGATAATCTCTCAGCGATGCTGGCAATTTACCAGCAGTCCCATTAGCCTAATTGCCCCAGCTACAGGTGTTCTCCCTTATTTTCTATACTACTTGCACAGTTGTTCCCTTCTCGTCATAAACCTGTGCTTGTGAGCATCTATGAATCCCTCTTCCTCTGAATCCAATGATGATTCACTAATGGGGTAATTAGCTAATGGGCTGCCTGTAACTACCTCATCATCAGATCCTGCTTCACTCCCAGAATCTGCCCTTGACACAGAATCCTCACTGTCCGAAGCTGTTGGCAGCCAAACCGGTCTCTGATAACGTGAGGATTCTCCCAAACCAACATCCACAGTCCTTGGAGCAGGAACTGGCCCAGGGCCAACCACAACATAAACAGTGTTATATCTTTGTATACTACCAATACTTTATTGACAAAAATAAATGAATAAATAAAGGTTCTGGAGAAGTGGTAGTGGAAATTTTGAGTAGTTCGGAGAACTGGAAAATGCAACCTCTGGCTGGCCCCAGAGTAGGGTGGGAATGGGGATTTTGCAGTATCCTTCCCCCAGGAGTGGGGAGGGAATGGACATGGGGCTTTTTGTCCTGGTTCTCTGTAGGCATTCCTAATAAAAAATAATTCCAGTTTCATATCTGTTTGTTGGTTTGTTATCTCTTCAATCCATTTTCTTAACCTGTTCCAGCATTGCTTTGCTTTTTGACCTGACCACCACATGTGGTAGTATGTTCCCTGATTTTGTTTACATTTCCAACATTCTGGTGATGTGTTGGGGGACATTTTTTCTAAGTCATTTTTTCAATGCCATTATAACTTCACATGGTCACTAATGGAATGGCTGTAAGTAAGGGGTTAGCTGTATTCAGCTGATTCTGGTAAGCCCCTCTGAGAGATGTTTGGTCTCCCTATTTAGCAGCACAGGTGAGCTCAGAGAGTTTTAGCTAAGCCCTCACAGATTCCACAAATCTTAAGAAACAATATATCAGCCTGGCTTATGCATTGCACTCATCCATAGCAACTGATCAAAATTATGTGTTCAGCTACGCCCACAATTCAAGATGGCAGAGATGGTATTATGGCAATGTGTCTGCCAACTTGCGGGTTTTAATACCCTCTTTGGATGCTGCTGCACACATGTTAAAATATAAATTTTATACATTTTATATTTAGCCGCCCTGAGTCCTACAGGATTGGGTGGCATAGAAGTCATATGAATGAATGAATGAACAAACGAATGAATGAATGAATGAATGAATGAATGAATGAATGAATGAATGTCTATCTCTGTGGATCGGTGGTGGGATTTAATTTTTTTTTACTACCGGTTCTGTGGGTGTTGCTTGGTGATTGTTGTGGTTAGCTCTGGCCCAGCTCCTGCCCCAATGTGCAGGTGGATGTGGGGGAAACATCCACATGCCGCAGGCCTGTTTTGCTCCCGATGGAATCTGCCGACAAAGCCTCCTCTGACCGAGGAAGCGTGAGTGACAGGGAAGAGGGGACTTTGGCAGACAGCCAAGGAGGAGATCAATCATCTGTATCATCCCTGGATTCTGAACAACAATTAATGACACATCCACACATGCGTAGAGTGATGCATAGGAGACAACAACTGAAGGATTATTACAAGAGAAAATGAGGCCACCTGTGGTTGAGTGGGGCTGCTGTAATTATTGCTACAGATAAAAGTGCAGCCTGGTGTTTTAGCCTCATGGCAGTTTATCTGATTCATTGTTTCGTCAAGATCATGGTTTTTGCTGTTCAAGATTGTGTGTGGACTTTCTGGACTTTAGAATTGGACTCAATTCCCCAGTTATTGGGTGAGCACTTGGACTGCATTTAACCTGTGCCTTGTGTCTACCAGAAAATCCCTTTGACATTTAAAAAGAGAGCTGTTTCTGTTTTTCTGTTTATAAAAACTTTTGGGGTTTCCTTTTATCGTGTGGTGTTTGTCTTCCTGGACTAATTAACCTCTAATTACGGGCAGTTGAAACATGCCGGCAGAACAGTGATCATGGTGTCGCTTGGTAGGCGTGGCTTGGTGGGCGTGGCTTGGTGGGCGTGGCAGGGGAAAGATATTGTAAAATCTCCATTCCCTCCTCATTCCAGGGGAAGGATACTGCAAAATCCCCATTTCCTCCCAATCAGCTAGGACTCGGGAGGCAGAGAATAGATGGGAGTAGGGCCAGTCAGAGGTGATATTTACCAGTTCTCCGAACTACTCATAATTACTGGTTCTGCAGAACTAGTCAGAACCTGTTGAATTCCACCTCCCCTGTGGATTCTAAACCACTTTTTATATCTCAGGACAGTATTTCTCAACCTTGGCAACTTTAAGATCAGAGGACTTCCAGCAAACAAAATTCTCCATCAATCTAAAAGTTGCCAAAGTTGAAAACCACTGGCTTAGAGTGATGCATGAATTCAGCCACTGAGATTTGTTTAACCAACCTTATCTAAAATATATCTTGGCTTAGTTCAACACGTGAAACCTGCCAAGGCTTTTTCCCAGGTTAATTTCAATGCAAACTTTATCCGTCAAAGTTTGGGTTTTCAATGAGTCTTTCCTCTCTTGGCATATGGAAACATCTCCTGCACGCAGTCCCCATTATCCAGGCCAATATTCCCTAGCCAGCATGACAGAGGGGTGGGATGCCATTGGGAGAAAGATGCATTTCAACATATCCATCCCAGCAACTGTCCTATCGATGGCTTTCCCATGACTGTCTATAATATACAAAATCCAGCTGTTTGGTCAAAACTAAAACAACGACTGTCAATTTTGGGGATTATGTCATGCACGTTAACTGTACTTATGTTCTGCGTGGTTGACCTTCCACGCTTAATTTGGAAAGCAATGTTGTCTATGATGGATTGGTATCGGCCGAGATCCAGAGCCGCCTCTCCCCGAACCTCAACCTTGGCAGCTTTGAGATGTGTGGACTTCAACTCCCAGAATTCCCCAGCCAGCATGAGTGAGAGCCTGATTTCTGCAAGGCCTTGGGAAGGTAATTGCAACCAAAGATTGGGAGGATGCCAACATGGGAGCTGAACTGGAAAAAGCGGGAAGCCAAGAAGAATGTTAGCAGGAGGGAACCAATTCATGCTGGGCAAAGAGTAGGTAGATCAAGACTGAAATGACATCTTGCACAAAGTTCTCTAGCTACGCCTCGATACCTTCAGGTTAGAATTTATTAGACAGTTCCTCACCATCACACTGTTAGGACTCTGTCCATAACTGTTGGGTTGGCAATATATTGGCTGCAGATGTTTCAGACTGCCACAAGAGGGAGCTAGAGTTTATAGCTTATTTCTCTGAGTCACCCTCTCTGTTTCTCTTTGTGTAAGCTACTCGCTGTTAAGAGAAACATAGAAGATTGATGGTAGAAAAAGACCTTGTGGTCCATCTAGTCTGCCCTTACACTATTTCCTGTATTTTATGTTAGGATGGATATATGTTTATCCCAGTGTTGTTTAAATTCAGTCACTGTGGATTTACCAACCATGTCTGCTGGAAGTTTGTTCCAAACATCTACTACTCCTTCAGTAAAATAATATTTTCTCACGTTGCTTCTGATCTTTCCCCCAACTAACCTCAGATTGTGCCTCCTTGTGCTCTGCATTTTCTCTGCAATCTCTCTGTATTGTAGTCATATATTATAGTTAAAATGTGTTTAGGCTTGAGATCTTTGTTTGCTGACTATGACAAAAAAAAACTGGTAAGAAAGACTACGTACTTGGTAACATTTGGATTGTTATTCTGACTTATTGTCGAAGCGTGGAACTCATTGTCACTCAGTGGTGTCAGCCCCTAGCCCCCAACATTTCTCTCTAAGACTCTCCACGATTGACCTCTCCAGGTTCCTAAGAGGCCAGTAAGGGGCGTACATAAGTGCACTGATGTGCCTATCGTCCCCTGTCCAATCTTCTTTCCTTATCTCATATATCATACATTTTCTCTCCTTTCCTCCTACTTCTCTTCTTTCTTACTTTCTATCATTATATATATTACTTAATGTCTATTCTCTTTCATATGTATTGTATATTGGACAAAGAATAAATAAATAAAATAAAATAAAAATATTATGTGTATGACATTAGACTGTTTATCTGCATATGTTTTTTTCTCAAAGTCAATTTTAATTCAAGTTAGGATATCTGTGTGTGGCTGAGTAGTTATTCACAACTGATCTCAATCTAAACATTTCTGTTTGTGTACAATCTTGGTAAACAAGGATTACTCTGCTCATACATTGACACACACGTAAATCAGGAATTCAGCAACACCTTCCCAACCAATTATTTTTTTTAAAAGGGCAGAAGCTTTCATGACCTACAGCTTTTTCCTCCTGTATGACACCATCACCATTGTACTTATGGCATTATTTCAAGAAGCTGGCGATCCCTGTCTTCCATTTCTAACTCTCTTGTTTTTCCTATCACCATGGCCATTATTCTTTTAAGAGCAGTTCCATTTTGGAGGAAAAACCAAAAGGGATTTTCCATGCGTTTTGAATCAATGGTGCAACTTAGGGAAATAATTGGAGAGACATGCTTTCTCTTGCATTCACTAAACCTGGTGTATAAAGCTAGTGGAATGGCATTAAGGATTAAGTGAGCATTTGCTTCTTAGAAGCCCAGGGGGATATTTTCCTCCTGAAAGTAATTTGCACATACTGTACCTCTGAAAGAGGATCATTCTCACCTAGGGCAGATGGCCCTTACATTTACAGCGACCACTGTACTACTGGATAACACATTGGCTCATCATTTCAGATATAGTTCTTTATTTAAACAGAGAAACAGAATGTCCAAAGGAAAAAAGAACAGAATGAGTAAGCCAAAAAGCAGTGGAAGCAGGAGTGACTTTCAACTTCTGGCTGGTCTTCCCCATTCAGTTTCCTTGTGGGAATCAGACAGGGAGCATTGGAAATCTCCCTTCCCTTCCCCTCCCTTCCCCTTCCCTTCCCTTTTCCCTTCCCTTTTCCCTTTTCCCTTCCCTTTTCCCTTCCCTTCCCTTCCTTATCCTCCCCTTCCCTATCCTGAGCATGGGGAAGAAAATTCAGAATAACCATTTCCTATATTCACTGGGGATAGCTTTAAAAGTTATAGCTTTAGTTTGGCAAGATTCTGACATTAGGTAATAAAGGATTGGACGATTGAATCTCATTGTTGCCCCTCTGGTCTTGAGACTGACACAGTGTCCCATGATCACGTGATCAGCATTTACAACCTCCTGCTAATTTCCCCAATGACTACAGTGAAGAAAGTATATAGTGAAGAATGTAAATTGTAATCACAAGATTGCAGAATGCTGCGATGTTATGAGCTAGTGTTATAAGTTATCAGTGTTATAAGATGTTATAAGCTCACCACTACTATCCTGTTCTACTGTCCTATTGTCCTCTTTTATCGTTACTTTTTAAACTTACGTTATGTTTATACAAACTACTACTATCCTATACATGTTTAACAAACAAATACAATAAAATAAAATGACAGAAACATTTAAATGTGTTAAAGAGTTAAATAAAGTTTGGAGGGAAGTGTTTTTAATAGGAAAGTGAACACAAGAACAAGGGGGCACCATCTGAGGTTAGTTGGGAGAAAGATCAGAAGCAATGGGAGAAAATATTATTTTACTGAAATAGTAGATGTTTGGAACAAACTTCCTACAGACGCGGTTGGCAAGTCCACAGTGTTCTGTCTGGGCACTCCGGAAGTTATGACCAACCCAAAATGATAAGCCAGACACACCGGTTGAATCCAAACACAGTTTTATAATGAGAAAGAGAAAAATAACCAACAGAAAATGTCCTTACAAGTCAGGAAAACACTGGAACTCCAAACAGATACACAAAGGCAATTGTCCATACAAAAACACAGGATCCTTGATGATAAACGAGGCTGTTGCTGACAGGCACAAACCTCCCACGGGTCTTCAAGACTGCTGGGCCACCAGCCAGGAACAAAACACTGAGAGAGAAGGCAGATACAGCAATTCCACTCTGATAACACTCCACACTGTTGAAAGAGTTTGCTTGCCTTATAAACCCTTCCCTGCTAATGAGGACCCCCCACCCCTGCTGTTCCTCATTCACCGGTGATAATATTTCTTCAATTGATCCCTCCTTTGATCTACACGTCTCTGTCGCATACTAATGATGGCTTGTGCTTCGTCATCTAATGACTCTAGAGACTCCAAGCTACTGGCTTGAGAGAGCCCCCCCCCCCCAGGGCTCCCAGGCCGTTCCTCCTCGTCACTTTCCACTTCACCCTCACCCTCCCCCGGGCATGGAGCCAGCAGAGACGCAGCTGGTCTTTCATCTGACTCAGGCTGAACCACAACACACAGTGACTGAATTTAACCATGCCTGGGACAAACATATATCCCTCCTCAGATAAAATACAGAAAATATAATAAGGGCAGACTACTAGATGAACCACAGGGTCTTTTTCTGCCGTCAATCTTCTATGTTTCTAAATGAAATGAAATGAAATAGAATAAAAATGAAAGGGTGTTGGGCTAATTGCCTATTGTGGCTAACGGCTTTCATCCTGTCTTGGATCTTGGCTGCTTTCTAGTCCTGCCATTCTGCCCAGGAGTTGCAAAATACCCTCTCTTGAACGGAATGACCAAATCTGCATTTCCAAAAGTTGGCCTCCAAGGTTTCTGCTTGGGGCAGGGAAACTGGAGGTGGTTTCTGGTCTCCTGTAAGAGCAGACTTCTCAAGGACAACTTCGAAAGGACAACCTTCAACATTGCATGACTTGAAAAAAACACAACCCCACAGCTGTCGTTCCGATGGATTTCCCACCCCTGTCACCTTCGTGTCTTTTGTGGCCAAAATTGCAGAAAACATAGCAGGCCAGGAAACCCGGAGCCCCACGACCTCACCAGATTCCATTTAAATCATTCCCTGTACTAGTTTGAATGAAATGTCTCTGCCTCTCTGGTTTTTGAAACTACCATAGCTGGGATGAAGTCTCCTCTCTGCGTGGCCCTGGGAACAACGGCCTTCATTGACATTGATGTTCCTCCCAACCTCATTGGTTTAACTGGGGAGTGTCTTGATGGACAGGGCCCAATGCTACAGGCTGCGATGAAATCCAGATCCCATTCTCCTCCTTCTTGTCTTCTGCTTCAAAGAAGCAGCTGGACCAAATCAGGTCTGATGGGTCCTTGGTGCCTTGTCTTGTTTTGCTTGGCACCAGGCACCAAGCCCAGGGATGAAAGGGTGGATGGAGGGGCTACAAACAATAGATCAAGGATCCTTAAACTCCAGCCCGCCGGACATGTATGGCCTGCCCACACACTCTATCCGGCCCACCCAGTGGTGGGATTAAGCCCCACCCCTCACTTCTCAGCCACTCTTTGCAAGGATGGCTTTTTGCACTGCATTCATTCATTCATTCATTCATTCATTCATTCATTCATTTGACTTCTACGCCACCCAATCCAACTTGCGTGATGACCTCTGGAAATTTTAATGCTGGGAACTTGCATTTCCTTTTGAAAAAGAAGTTTAATAATTTGGGACAGTCTGTTTAGTCATCACACTATTTCCCCCAACCTCAATACGGAAAATCCAATGTGGAATGAGTGCCAAATTTATTTTATGATCATAACAAAGGACATTTTATTTATTTATTTATTTATTTATTTATTTATTTATTTATTTATTTTGTCCAATACACAATAATACACAATGAAGGTTATAGTGGATATAGTAGAGAAGAAATATGATATATAGGAGAGACTATAGGACAGGGGATGGAAGGCACTCTAGTGCGCTTATGCACGCCCCTTACTGACCTCTTAGGAATCTGGAGAGGTCAACCGTGGATAGTCTAAGGGTAAAATGTTCGGGGTTAGGGGATGATACTATAGAGTTCGGTAAGGAGTTCCACGCTTTGACAACCCGATTACTAAAGTCATGTTTTTTACAGTCAATTTTGGAGCGGTTAATATTAAGCTTGAATCTGTTGTGTGCTTTTGTGTTGTTGCGGTTGAAGCTGAAGTAGTCTTTGACAGGCAGGACATTGCAACATATGATCTTACGGGCAATATTTAGATCATGTTTAAGGTGTCGTAGTTCTAAGCTTTCAAGACCCAGGATTGTAAGTCTATTTTCGTAGGGTATTCTGTTTCGAGTGGAGGAATGAAGGGCTCTTCTTGTGAAGTATCTTTGAACATTTTCAAGGGTGTTAATGTCTGAGATGCGATATGGGTTCCAAACAGATGAGCTTTATTCGAGGATGGGTCTGGTGAAGGTTTTGTAAGCTCTGGTAAGTAATGTGAGATTTCCAGAGCAGAAGCTACGTAGGATTAGATGAACAACTCTTGAGGCTTTCTTAGCGATGTTGTTGCAGTGGGCTTTGGCATTAAGATCTTTAGTTATTAGTATCCCGAAGTCCTTGACCGAGTGGGAATTCTCTGTGACGATTTGTTTATTCAGTTTGTATTTGAAGTTCTGATTCTTTTTGCCGATGTGTAGGACAGAGCATTTGCTGGTTGAGATTTGGAGTTGCCATGTGTTGGACCAGTCAGAAACTGAGTCTAGGTCTTTTTGTAGAGTAGTTCAAGAGTAGCCAATGTTCAAGAGTGGTTTGGGAGATAAATGATGTGATGGCATGATGTGTAATATTTCTCTTAGAATTCTTGCCAATAAATAAATAATTATATTATAATTATAAATTAATTGCCCACTCCCTGAGAAGTGGGGGGGGGGGGTTTGCTTTAAATTTCTTGGAAAGGCCAATGAAACCAATGAACAATTAAAAAATGAGCATTTATTGGACTTTTGCAAAAGGGCATGAAAAGAGAATTTTTTCTTTCTTCCTCCCTCCCTCCATTTCTCCTTCCTTCTTTCTTTCCTCCCTCCATTTCTCCTTCCTTCCTTCCTTCCTCCCTCCCTCCATTTCTCCTTCCTTCTTTCTTTCCTCCCTCCATTTCTCCTTGCTTTCTTCCTTCCCTCCCTCCCTCCCTCCCTCCTTCCTACCTTCCTACCTTCCCACCTCCCTCCCTCCCTCCCTCCTTCCTTCCGTCCATCCGTCCGTCCTTTCTTCCTTCCAACCTCCGCAGGCTGGTCACAGACAGCGGGCGGGCCGCATCCGGCCCCCGGTCCACACTTTGCCCAGGTCTGCATAAGACAGTGATGCCGAACCTATGGCATGGGTGCCACAGATGGCCGGCGGACCTTTACCTGCCCTCTGGAGCCTGGAAATGGCTTCTTTCCCAACTTCCGGTGGGCCCAGTAGGCTCGTGTTCCGCCCTCCCCAGGCTCCAAAGGCTTCCCCCAAAGGCTCTCTGGAAGCCCCCTGATTCAGGTGACCCGGCGGGTGCAGATAAACCCCCAGGGGTCTTCAAGGCCTCCCAGAGGGCTCACGACTGACCTTCCCAATGCTCACCACCCAACGACTCTGCAAAGAGGATAAACCTTTCCATTCAAACCGCCCCCCAAGAAATCCCGGCTGCCTTTTGAAAAGCCCCTTTGGGATCTGGGCTGAATGGGGCTTCTGGGGTCCCTCCCGTCCCTGAAGAAGGAAAAGGGCTGCCCCTCGGGTCTGGTGCCTGAGCTTCCCTTGGCAATAGGAGTGGAACCTGCCAGGCCTAAAAAGGGAGGAATTCGGTTTTTGCCATGGGGGTGGATATAATTGGATGGCCTAGTCCAGGGTTTCCCAACCTTGGCAACTTGAAGAAATTTGGACTTCAACTCCCAGAATTCCCTAGCCAGCGAATGCCAAGGTTGGGAAACACTGGACTAGTCCATGGACACAAGTGGGATTGAACCAAGGCTAGGGTGGTCACTTCTGGGGAAGCCCCACAGAGCGAATGCTGGCTGGGGAATTCTGGGAGTTGAAGTCCAAATTTCTTCAAGTTGCCAAAGTTGGGAAACACTGGACTAGTCCATGGACACAGGTGGGATTGAACCAAGGCTAGGGTGGTCACTTCTGGGGAAGCCCCACAGAGCGTGGCCCTCCCAGGGTCCCCATTGGGGGCTCTGCTTCGTGACCCAGGCAAGAACACCAAAGGGGGCTTATTCTTGGCCTTCCTGAGCCGGAGGGGGATCTGTGTGTTGGCTGCTAGGGCTGGGACAGAGTTGGAAGGGGCCTTGGAGGTCTCCTAGTCCATCCCCTAGTTAGGCAGGACCCTGCGGATTCCCCTCTGCTGAGGGCCCCTCAACTCTTCCCCTTCCCTTGAGAGCTGAAGGGTGGGGGGGATTCCAAGGGAGGGAGGGGTCAAATGTTGAGTAGAGGCAGACATGATACCAGGATTCTGTTGGATTCTTTTCAGTTACTCACTTCAACTGAGTTAGTGGATGGAGAAACAGCTTGTATAGGAAGCTGACAGTTGAAGTTTCGAGACGATTTGGAGACGACTGAATAGTAAGCGCAGTGTTCCCTCTAATTTTTTTTGGGGGGTGGGCGGAAAAGTATAGTGTCTGGGCGGCACAAGAATAATAAATAAATAAATAAATAAATAAATAAATAAACAAACAAACAAACAAACAAACAAACAAACAAACAACCCACCCTGTTTTGCCTCAGAGAATTTCAAAATAAAATACTGTACTGTGTGTCTATAACAGTGAGCTCATAATAGGGCAACTCTATCAATATCAAAATGCCACTTAAATAGTTGAGCTAGTTTCAAACTAGATTTTGATTTTCTTTCTCTCTTCCTTACTCCCATTTTTTTCCTTTCTCTTTTCCTTCCTCTCTTTTTTCTGTCTGTTTCTCTCTCTTCCTCTCTTCCTCTCTCTCTCCTTCCCTCTCACTCTTTCCCTCTCGGCTTCTGGGCAGGTTTGGAAAACTCTGAGTTGATGATGATTTTTTAAAAAAAATATACTTTATTAATTTATACAAAAAGGAATAAAACTGGGGGAACGGAGATGGGAGTACAGAAAAGAAAAGTGGGAGGGGAGTGGGATAAACAATATTGTTATATCACAGCTTATATATATTATTGTATGTACATTTCGGGTATTTGTCCATATGTAAATATTTCGTATTCAGAGTTCTTAATTAAGTATCTTATAGCTGTAATATTTGATAATCCAACAGTAATGTGGGAAGAGAAAAGATAGGGAGAAAAGGGAGAGAAAGAGAAAAAATAAAGAGAGAAAAGAGAAAGAAGAGAGAGATATAGCAGGATGAGAGGTAATACCTGCAAGCGAGCAGACGTTTGGGTTGTGACGACTTAGATGGATTATATTTATTGTTTTTGTTAGTAGAATTTAATCATAGATTGTAATATTAGTAGATTTCTGATAGTTATCAAGTGGATTGAACTCAGACAGGGATTGAGTTATTTTTGATCCGATTTTTGGTTATACATATCCTTATTTTGGTTCATCTTAAACAATTTTGGTTATTTTTCACTTTGTCTTCCTTAGAGTTGGATAGCCATCTGAACCATTTCTCCCAGGCCTTGTAGAACTCTGAATCATTTTTGTTCTGAATTTCCATTGTTAATTTTGTTAGTTCGGCACATTCCATAATTTTAGTAATGATAGTTAGATTTGTCAGAATGCCTTCGTTTTTCCAATGTTGTGCATATGTTAGCCTGGCGGCCATTAGTATTTGGATGGTGAGGTATCTGTCTTCTTTACTTAATTTCTGTCTAAAAATGCCCAGAAGAAATAGCTCTGGTTTAATTATAATCTTTGTCAATATGACTTGGTCCATTATTTTTTTAATTTGTGTCCAAAATTTTTGGGCGTATGTACAGGTCCACCACATATGATAGTATGTTCCCTGATTTTTTTTACATTTCCAGCAAAGAGAAGATACGTTTGGGTACATTTTAGAAAGCCTAGCTGGTGGAAGGTGCCATCTGTATATCATTTTGTAAAGATTTTCTTTGTAGGAAACAGCGAGTGTCATTTTGTAGTTGATTGTGTATATTCTTTTCCCATTCCGTGAGTGTTATTATGTATCCAAAATTTTGTGTCCATGCAATCATTGACCCTTTCATTTGTTCCTTTATAGTATCCTGTTTTAACAAGTAGGTGTATAGTCTAGAAATCATTTTTATATTGGGTCCAAAAACAGTGATCCCCCGGTTATTGCGAGGGTTCCGTTCCAGGACCCTCTGCAACGAGCGGGTTTTCGCGAAGTAGCGCTGCGGAAGTAAAAACACCGTCTGCGCATGCACGATCATTTTTAAAATTATTTTAAGGCCGCGCGTGCGCAGACGGTGGGGCGACGGCAGTTCGGAGGCTGGCAATGGTTATTTTTCATGGTTTTTTCATGCTCTCAAGTTCCTAGCTCTCAGTGAGTAAACTTGCCACTTTTGATTTTAAAGTCCATTTTTAACCTGGTTTTTTCTGGTCAAGTTCCTAGCTCTCAGTGAGTAAACTTGCCACTTTTGATTTTAAAGTCCATTTTTAACCTGGTTTTTTCTGGTCAAGTTCCTAGCTCTCAGTGAGTAAACTTGCCACTTTTGATTTTAAAGTCCATTTTTAACCTGGTTTTTTCTGGTCAAGTTCCTAGCTCTCAGTGAGTAAACTTGCCACTTTTGATTTTAAAGTCCATTTTTAACCTGGTTTTTTCTGGTCAAGTTCCTAGCTCTCAGTGAGTAAACTTGCCACTTTTGATTTTAAAGTCCATTTTTAACCTGGTTTTTTCTGGTCAAGTTCCTAGCTCTCAGTGAGTAAACTTGCCACTTTTGATTTTAAAGTCCATTTTTAACCTGGTTTTTTCTGGTCAAGTTCCTAGCTCTCAGTGAGTAAACTTGCCAATTTTGATTTTAAAGTCCATTTTTAACCTGGTTTTTTCTGGTCAAGTTCCTAGCTCTCAGTGAGTAAACTTGCCACTTTTGATTTTAAAGTCCATTTTTAACCTGGTTTTTTCTGGTCAAGTTCCTAGCTCTCAGTGAGTAAACTTGCCACTTTTGATTTTAAAGTCCATTTTTAACCTGGTTTTTTTTTGGTCAAGTTCCTAGCTCTCAGTGAGTACGTAAACCTGCCACTTTTGATTTTAAAGTCCATTTTTAACCTGGTTTTTTCTGGTCAAGTTCCTAGCTCTCAGTGAGTAAACCTGCCACTTTTGATTTTAAAGTCCATTTTTAACCTGGTTTTTTCTGGTCAAGTTCCTAGCTCTCAGTGAGTAAACCTGCCACTTTTGATTTTAAAGTCCATTTTTAACCTGTTTTTTTCTGGTCAAGTTCCTAGCTCTCAGTGAGTAAACTTGCCACTTTTGATTTTAAAGTCCATTTTTAACCTGGTTTTTTCTGGTCAAGTTCCTAGCTCTCAGTGAGTAAACTTGCCACTTTTGATTTTAAAGTCCATTTTTAACCTGGTTTTTTCTGGTCAAGTTCCTAGCTCTCAGTGAGTAAACTTGCCACTTTTGATTTTAAAGTCCATTTTTAACCTGGTTTTTTCTGGTCAAGTTCCTAGCTCTCAGTGAGTAAACTTGCCACTTTTGATTTTAAAGTCCATTTTTAACCTGGTTTTTTCTGGTCAAGTTCCTAGCTCTCAGTGAGTAAACTTGCCACTTTTGATTTTAAAGTCCATTTTTAACCTGGTTTTTTCTGGTCAAGTTCCTAGCTCTCAGTGAGTACGTAAACCTGCCACTTTTGATTTTAAAGTCCATTTTTAACCTGGTTTTTTCTGGTCAAGTTCCTAGCTCTCAGTGAGTAAACCTGCCACTTTTGATTTTAAAGTCCATTTTTAACCTGGTTTTTTCTGGTCAAGCTCCTAGCTCTCAGTGAGTAAACTTGCCACTTTTGATTTTAAAGTCCATTTTTAACCTGGTTTTTTCTGGTCAAGTTCCTAGCTCTCAGTGAGTAAACTTGCCACTTTTGATTTTAAAGTCCATTTTTAACCTGGTTTTTTCTGGTCAAGTTCCTAGCTCTCAGTGAGTAAACTTGCCACTTTTGATTTTAAAGTCCATTTTTAACCTGGTTTTTTCTGGTCAAGTTCCTAGCTCTCAGTGAGTAAACTTGCCACTTTTGATTTTAAAGTCCATTTTTAACCTGGTTTTTTCTGGTCAAGTTCCTAGCTCTCAGTGAGTAAACTTGCCACTTTTGATTTTAAAGTCCATTTTTAACCTGGTTTTTTCTGGTCAAGTTCCTAGCTCTCAGTGAGTAAACTTGCCACTTTTGATTTTAAAGTCCATTTTTAACCTGGTTTTTTCTGGTCAAGTTCCTAGCTCTCAGTGAGTAAACTTGCCACTTTTGATTTTAAAGTCCATTTTTAACCTGGTTTTTTCTGGTCAAGTTCCTAGTTCTCAGTGAGTAAACTTGCCACTTTTGATTTTAAAGTCCATTTTTAACCTGGTTTTTTCTGGTCAAGTTCCTAGCTCTCAGTGAGTAAACTTGCCACTTTTGATTTTAAAGTCCATTTTTAACCTGGTTTTTTCTGGTCAAGTTCCTAGCTCTCAGTGAGTAAACCTGCCACTTTTGATTTTAAAGTCCATTTTTAACCTGGTTTTTTCTGGTCAAGTTCCTAGCTCTCAGTGAGTAAACTTGCCAATTTTGATTTTAAAGTCCATTTTTAACCTGGTTTTTTCTGGTCAAGTTCCTAGCTCTCAGTGAGTAAACTTGCCACTTTTGATTTTAAAGTCCATTTTTAACCTGGTTTTTTCTGGTCAAGTTCCTAGCTCTCAGTGAGTAAACTTGCCACTTTTGATTTTAAAGTCCATTTTTAACCTGGTTTTTTTTTGGTCAAGTTCCTAGCTCTCAGTGAGTACGTAAACCTGCCACTTTTGATTTTAAAGTCCATTTTTAACCTGGTTTTTTCTGGTCAAGTTCCTAGCTCTCAGTGAGTAAACCTGCCACTTTTGATTTTAAAGTCCATTTTTAACCTGGTTTTTTCTGGTCAAGTTCCTAGCTCTCAGTGAGTAAACCTGCCACTTTTGATTTTAAAGTCCATTTTTAACCTGTTTTTTTCTGGTCAAGTTCCTAGCTCTCAGTGAGTAAACTTGCCACTTTTGATTTTAAAGTCCATTTTTAACCTGGTTTTTTCTGGTCAAGTTCCTAGCTCTCAGTGAGTAAACTTGCCACTTTTGATTTTAAAGTCCATTTTTAACCTGGTTTTTTCTGGTCAAGTTCCTAGCTCTCAGTGAGTAAACTTGCCACTTTTGATTTTAAAGTCCATTTTTAACCTGGTTTTTTCTGGTCAAGTTCCTAGCTCTCAGTGAGTAAACTTGCCACTTTTGATTTTAAAGTCCATTTTTAACCTGGTTTTTTCTGGTCAAGTTCCTAGCTCTCAGTGAGTAAACTTGCCACTTTTGATTTTAAAGTCCATTTTTAACCTGGTTTTTTCTGGTCAAGTTCCTAGCTCTCAGTGAGTACGTAAACCTGCCACTTTTGATTTTAAAGTCCATTTTTAACCTGGTTTTTTCTGGTCAAGTTCCTAGCTCTCAGTGAGTAAACTTGCCACTTTTGATTTTAAAGTCCATTTTTAACCTGGTTTTTTCTGGTCAAGTTCCTAGTTCTCAGTGAGTAAACTTGCCACTTTTGATTTTAAAGTCCATTTTTAACCTGGTTTTTTCTGGTCAAGTTCCTAGCTCTCAGTGAGTAAACTTGCCACTTTTGATTTTAAAGTCCATTTTTAACCTGGTTTTTTCTGGTCAAGTTCCTAGCTCTCAGTGAGTAAACCTGCCACTTTTGATTTTAAAGTCCATTTTTAACCTGGTTTTTTCTGGTCTAGTTCCTAGCTCTCAGTGAGTAAACCTGCCACTTTTGATTTTAAAGTCCATTTTTAACCTGGTTTTTTCTGGTCAAGTTCCTAGCTCTCAGTGACTAAACCTGCCACTTTTGATTTTAAAGTCCATTTTTAACCTGGTTTTTTCTGGTCAAGTTCCTAGCTCTCAGTGACTAAACCTGCCACTTTTGATTTTAAAGTCCATTTTTAACCTGGTTTTTTCTGGTCAAGTTCCTAGCTCTCAGTGAGTAAACCTGCCACTTTTGATTTTAAAGTCCATTTTTAACCTGGTTTTTTCTGGTCAAGTTCCTAGCTCTCAGTGAGTAAACCTGCCACTTTTGATTTTAAAGTCCATTTTTAACCTGGTTTTTTCTGGTCAAGTTCCTAGCTCTCAGTGAGTAAACTTGCCACTTTTGATTTTAAAGTCCATTTTTAACCTGGTTTTTTCTGGTCAAGTTCCTAGCTCTCAGTGAGTAAACCTGCCACTTTTGATTTTAAAGTCCATTTTTAACCTGGTTTTTTCTGGTCAAGTTCCTAGCTCTCAGTGAGTAAACCTGCCACTTTTGATTTTAAAGTCCATTTTTAACCTGGTTTTTTCTGGTCAAGTTCCTAGCTCTCAGTGAGTAAACCTGCCACTTTTGATTTTAAAGTCCATTTTTAACCTGGTTTTTTCTGGTCAAGTTCCTAGCTCTCAGTGAGTAAACCTGCCACTTTTGATTTTAAAGTCCATTTTTAACCTGGTTTTTTCTGGTCAAGTTCCTAGCTCTCAGTGAGTAAACTTGCCACTTTTGATTTTAAAGTCCATTTTTAACCTGGTTTTTTCTGGTCAAGTTCCTAGCTCTCAGTGAGTAAACTTGCCACTTTTGATTTTAAAGTCCATTTTTAACCTGGTTTTTTCTGGTCAAGTTCCTACCTCTCAGTGAGTAAACTTGCCACTTTTGATTTTAAAGTCCATTTTTAACCTGGTTTTTTCTGGTCAAGTTCCTACCTCTCAGTGAGTAAACTTGCCACTTTTGATTTTAAAGTCCATTTTTAACCTGGTTTTTTCTGGTCAAGTTCCTAGCTCTCAGTGAGTAAACTTGCCACTTTTGATTTTAAAGTCCATTTTTAACCTGGTTTTTTCTGGTCAAGTTCCTAGCTCTCAGTGAGTAAACTTGCCACTTTTGATTTTAAAGTCCATTTTTAACCTGGTTTTTTCTGGTCAAGTTCCTAGCTCTCAGTGAGTAAACTTGCCACTTTTGATTTTAAAGTCCATTTTTAACCTGGTTTTTTCTGGTGAAGTTCCTAGCTCTCAGTGAGTAAACTTGCCACTTTTGATTTTAAAGTCCATTTTTAACCTGGTTTTTTCTGGTCAAGTTCCTAGCTCTCAGTGAGTAAACTTGCCACTTTTGATTTTAAAGTCCATTTTTAACCTGGTTTTTTCTGGTCAAGTTCCTAGCTCTCAGTGAGTAAACCTGCCACTTTTGATTTTAAAGTCCATTTTTAACCTGGTTTTTTCTGGTCAAGTTCCTAGCTCTCAGTGAGTAAACCTGCCACTTTTGATTTTAAAGTCCATTTTTAACCTGGTTTTTTCTGGTCTAGTTCCTAGCTCTCAGTGAGTAAACCTGCCACTTTTGATTTTAAAGTCCATTTTTAACCTGGTTTTTTCTGGTCAAGTTCCTAGCTCTCAGTGAGTAAACCTGCCACTTTTGATTTTAAAGTCCATTTTTAACGTGGTTTTTTCTGGTCAAGTTCCTAGCTCTCAGTGAGTATGTAAACCTGCCACTTTTGATTTTAAAGTCCATTTTTAACCTGGTTTTTTCTGGTCAAGTTCCTAGCTCTCAGTGAGTAAACCTGCCACTTTTGATTTTAAAGTCCATTTTTAACCTGGTTTTTTCTGGTCAAGTTCCTAGCTCTCAGTGAGTAAACTTGCCACTTTTGATTTTAAAGTCCATTTTTAACCTGGTTTTTTCTGGTCAAGTTCCTAGCTCTCAGTGAGTAAACTTGCCACTTTTGATTTTAAAGTCCATTTTTAACCTGGTTTTTTCTGGTCAAGTTCCTAGCTCTCAGTGAGTAAACCTGCCACTTTTGATTTTAAAGTCCATTTTTAACCTGGTTTTTTCTGGTCAAGTTCCTAGCTCTCAGTGAGTAAACCTGCCACTTTTGATTTTAAAGTCCATTTTTAACCTGGTTTTTTCTGGTCAAGTTCCTAGCTCTCAGTGAGTAAACCTGCCACTTTTGATTTTAAAGTCCATTTTTAACCTGGTTTTTTCTGGTCAAGTTCCTAGCTCTCAGTGAGTAAACTTGCCACTTTTGATTTTAAAGTCCATTTTTAACCTGGTTTTTTCTGGTCAAGTTCCTAGCTCTCAGTGAGTAAACCTGCCACTTTTGATTTTAAAGTCCATTTTTAACCTGGTTTTTTCTGGTCAAGTTCCAAGCTCTCAGTGAGTAAACCTGCCACTTTTGATTTTAAAGTCCATTTTTAACCTGGTTTTTTCTGGTCAAGTTCCTAGCTCTCAGTGAGTACGTAAACCTGCCACTTTTGATTTTAAAGTCCATTTTTAACCTGGTTTTTTCTGGTCAAGTTCCTACCTCTCAGTGAGTAAACCTGCCACTTTTGATTTTAAAGTCCATTTTTAACCTGGTTTTTTCTGGTCAAGTTCCTAGCTCTCAGTGAGTAAACCTGCCACTTTTGATTTTAAAGTCCATTTTTAACCTGGTTTTTTCTGGTCAAGTTCCTAGCTCTCAGTGAGTAAACCTGCCACTTTTGATTTTAAAGTCCATTTTTAACCTGGTTTTTTCTGGTCAAGTTCCTAGCTCTCAGTGAGTAAACCTGCCACTTTTGATTTTAAAGTCCATTTTTAACCTGGTTTTTTCTAGTCAAGTTCCTAGCTCTCAGTGAGTAAACCTGCCACTTTTGATTTTAAAGTCCATTTTTAACCTGGTTTTTTCTGGTCAAGTTCCGAGCTCTCAGTGAGAAAACCTGCCACTTTTTATTTTAAAGTCCATTTTTAACCTGGTTTTTTCTGGTCAAGTTCCTAGTTTTCAGTGAGTAAACCTGCCACTTTTGATTTTAAAGTCCATTTTTAACCTGGTTTTTGGCTCTCATGTCCTCCTTCCATCCCTCCCTCCTTCCTTTCGTAAAAAGCACTTAAACAATGACAGAATAAAAAACCCCAGCCCTCACCTGTGTTTGAATTTCATTCACTCAGTCATTCATTCATTCTTCTCTATGCCACTCTGTCCCAACACTTTCAACCCACAAATTACCATTTCCCATCCCCTTACTGTACCTCTACCTGTACCTGTAACCTGTACTGTACACATTGAATAACACTTAGTCATCCTGATAGAAACAATAAAAATATTTATTTACATTTTTTACATTTTGGGGGGGGGGGTTAGCATAACTAGGATAAATCGGGATCTTCTTCTATCACCATGTCTACAATGGACGCTGCAGGTGATGTTGTGGCAGACCTCTTGGTTTTCGTGACAAACATAGTTATGGGCAGTTGTTGGCGCGTTTTCTTTTGCTTGGCTAACAAGGCTCTGTATTGTGCAATGGTGTTGTCAAGGGAGGCCTTAAAGTGTATAGAGCGAGTCATGTTGGGATCCCAAAGTTCCGCCATGCGTTGCAGATGTGCAGCAGTTGTGTTCATTTCTGCAAGCCGCTCTAGCGTTAGGCCAACATCTTCTTCTTCCTCAGCTTCTACAGCTCCCTCCTCTTCTTCGCTCGCTGACCTGGTCAGCTCCTCCAGATCTTTATCTGTCAGCGGTAGGCCATGCTCATCTATCAAACCATTGACTTCCTCTGGTGTCATGTCAACGAAGCCTTCTCCACCCAGTGCCTGTGCCAGCTTCACAGACTTCTGGACTGCAGCATCTTGAATTTCTTCGGGAGCAAATCCCCTGTGATCATGCACCACTTCTGGCCACAATTTCCTGCAGCAGGCATTCATTGTCTGTGACTTCATATCCACTAAGGCACTCTGAATGTTCTTCAGACAAGATGCAATTGTGTACTGACGCCAGTAGGCCTTCAATGTGAAGTTTTGATCAGCTTCCATTGCTTCCACAATGCTTCCAAGAGAATTGCGCGTGTACAGTGCCTTAAATGCGCGGATAATACCTTGATCCATGGCTGGATAAGCGATGTGGTGTTTGGTGGCAAGAATTCGACTTGCACCCCATCATGTTCATCTGCCAGATCATCATGGCCTCCGGCATTGTCCATTAGGAGAAGCACTTTGAAATCTAGTCCTTTGGCAGCCAAATAAACCTGCACCTGTGGGATGAAGCAGTGATGAAACCAGTCCCGCGTGAGGGGTTTTGTAATCCATGCTTTAGGATTATGCATCCAGTACACTGGCAATGCATTCTTATTTCTGTTCTTGAGGGCTCTTGGATTTTGTGACTTATAAATTAGCCCTGGCTTCAGCAAAAAGCCTGCTGCATTCCCACACATGACCAAAGTCACTCTATCTTTCATGGCCTTAAAGCCAGGGGCTTTGGCTTCATCTTGCATCAAGAAAGTCCGTGAAGGCATCCTCTTCCAGAACAGGCCTGTTTCATCCATGTTGAACACCTGTTCTGGATGGTAGTCCCCTTCTGCAATTAGATCTTTAAAGGTGCGCCGGACAAAGTTTTCAGCTGCACCTGTATCTGCTGAGGCAGCTTCTCCATGCAATGACACACTCTTCAGGCCATAGCGCCGTTGAAATCTGTCAAACCACCCTTTGCTTGCTGTGAATGTGGCTGGGGCTGAAGAAGCAGAAGATGTTGATGGCTGGGGGTCTTCAGAGTCATCTACAGAGAATGGCAGGAAAGGGAGAGAGAAGTGACTTGAATGAAAGCATACAGTCCTTCCATCACTCCCTCCTTCTCTCCCTCCCTCCCTCCTTCCCTTCTCTCCCTCCCTCCTATCATCCCTCCCTCCCTCCATCCATCCATCCCTCCTTCCATCACTCCCTCCCTCCCTCCTTCCCTTCTCTCCCTCCCTCCTAACATCCCTCCCTCCATCCATCCATCCATCCATCCCTCCTTCCATCCCTCCCTCCTTCTCTCCCTCCCTCCCTCCCTTCTCTCCCTCCCTCCTAACATCCCTTGGTTTTTTTCACTATTTTTATATTAAGGGTTTGTTCCAGTATAGAGTTTTGTTCTACTGTCATGTTTTTTGTTATAATTTGAGTTTTATCAAGGTTAATTTTAAGACCGGTTATTTCCCCAAATCTATGGATTTCCCTCATTAGAATGAGGGCTGATTTAAGGGGGTCTTGAATTGTAAGTACTATATCATCTGCGAACGCTTGAATTTTGAAATGTTTCTTTTTTATTTTAAGTCCATTTATTTTTTCATTGTTTCTTATATTTTTTTAAAATGTTTCGATAGCTAATATAAAAATTAAAGGTGCTAAAGGGCATCCCTGGCGTACTCCTCTCGTTATTGTTATTTCTTCTGTGATGGCTTTGTTGAAAAGTATTTTTGCTGTTTGTTGGGAATAAATAGATTTTATTAAATTAGTAAAGTTATCTCCAAATTTCATGTGTTCGATTTGTATTATAAAATATTCCCAATAAAGGGAGTCGAAGGCTTTTTTCAAGTCAATAAACATGAGTGCCACTGGTTTATCACGATTTTCGTTATAGTATTCTATGGTGTTAAGTATAGTTCGGGTATTATTGCTTATATTTCTTTTTGGTAAAAATCCGTTTTGGTCCGGATGTATGATATTATTTAATATATTTTTGAAGCGTTCTGCAATTATAGATGAAAAGATTTTGTAGTCTGTGTTTAGTAATGAAATTGGCCGGTAGTTTTCTAAGTATTTTTTGTCTTTGTTTTCCTTTGGTATAATGGTAATGTAGGCTTCGGACCATGTTTTCGGAAGTTTGCCTTGTTGTAGTGCCTGATTATATAAATTTAGCATTATTGGTTCTAGTATGTCCTGGTGGTGCTTATAGAATTCTGAAGGAATACCGTCAGGTCCTGGTGTTTTATTATTGTGTTGTTTTGCAATAGCCAATTTAATTTCTGTAAAAGTGATATTTCTATTTAGCTTTTTTCTTTGTTCCTCTGTTATCTGAAATGTTTCGTTTAGAGCTAAGTATTTTTTAATTGCAGAATTATCTGGTTTGTCTGAATTGTATAGGTCTTGATAATATTGCTGTATTATGTTTTTCTTTTCCTCTGTGTTTGTTTTCAGTAAGCCCGAATTGTCATAAAGAGATTCTATAATTTTGTCAGCTTTTTGTTGCGCCAGTTTAAAGGCCAACCATCGACCGGGTTTGTTAGCAAATTCAAAATTTAGTTGTTTTAGGGTTTTATATTTGGCAGTGAGTTGTTGTTGAGTTTCTAGATTTATTTCATGTTTTATGGTTTTGATTTTAATTAGTATTGCTGGGTCATCTGGATATTGCTGTAATGTTGTTTCTGCTTCCTGTAGTTTTATGTTAAGACTGTTAAGTTTCTCTTTTTTTTGTTTGTTAGTGTAGGCTGAGTAGGATATATATATTCCACGTATATAGGCTTTCATTGCATCCCAAACTACCTGTAAAGTTGTATCTCCTTCGCAGTTGGTCGTTATAAAAGGTGGTAATTCGTTTTCTATTTTGGTTTTAAACTGTTCTTCATTTATGGTGGAATAGTTCATAGTCCATCTTTTGTATGTTATAGAGTCTTGGTTATTGAGAGTTCAGAGTATGGGGTTATGGTCGGCCCATGTGGCAGGTAAGATTTTTATTTCTCTTGTTTGGTTTATGATATAAGAATAGGACCAAGCCATATCTATGCGGTACCAGGATTTGTGTGGGTATGAGAAAAAAGTGTACAGTATTGTGTATTTTCCGGGTGGTGTGTTCTCCATATATCTTGAAGGGCAAATTCGTATGTTAGGTGATCAAATGTAGATGGGAGGATTTTTCGAGAACAGTGGTGTTTGCTACTCTTATGGTCTTTGCTTTTGTTGTGTATTGCGTTGAAATCACCTATTATAATAAAATTTGTTAAATTTAGTTCTAGAATTTTTTTATGTAGTTGTGTGTAAAATGCTGGTTGATTAATAGTGGGTGCATATATTCCTATTATTGTTAATTGTTCGTTTTTTATCGTTATTTGTACCATTAAAATTTGGCCATCAGGTTCTTCATATATAAGTTTTGGTTTATATTGACTTTTGACATATATTGCTATTCCTCTCCTTTCAACTAATGCTGATGAGGTAAAAAGTTCGCCAAGACCTGGGAGTAATAAGGTCATGATGTCTTTTTTTACGATATGTGTTTCTTGTAGACATGTAGAAACATAGAAACATAGAAGACTGACGGCAGAAAAAGACCCCATGGTCCATCTAGTCTGCCCTTTTACTATTTCCTGTATTTTATCTTACAATGGATATATGTTTATCCCAGGCATGTTTAAATTCGGTTACTGCGGATTTACCAACCACGTCTGCTGGAAGTTTGTTCCAAGGATCTACTACTCTTTCAGTAAAATAATATTTTCTCATGTTGCCTTTGATCTTTCCCCCAACTAACTTCAGATTGTGTCCCCCTGTTCTTTTGTTCACTTTCCTGTTAAAAACACTTCCCTCCTGAACCCTATTTAACCCTTTAACATATTTAAATGTTTCGATCATGTCCCCCCTTTTCCTTCTGTCTTCCAGACTATACAGATTGAGTTCATTAAGTCTTTCCTGATACGTTTTATACTTAAGACCTTCCACCATTCTTGTAGCCCGTCTTTGGACCCGTTCAATTTTGTCATTATCTTTTTGTAGGTGATGTAATGTGGAAATTATGGCTTAGGAGTTTGTGGAAATTTTTTTCTCTTTTTCTGACTGAATTCAATCCATTGATATTCGTTGAGAATATGGTAATGTTGTCTTTTTGTGTTGTAATATCTAATT
Source organism: Erythrolamprus reginae (assembly GCF_031021105.1). Lineage (NCBI taxonomy): Eukaryota > Metazoa > Chordata > Lepidosauria > Squamata > Dipsadidae > Erythrolamprus > Erythrolamprus reginae. The sequence continues at coordinate 25,186,160 of NC_091960.1, read as the reverse complement.
TTCTGCCATTTTTATTTTTTGGCTTTGGTTTTTGCCCTTGTGATCGGTCCTTGTCTGTCATGTTTGTTTTGTAGTTTCTGTGGGTCATTTTCCTCAGTTTGTGTTGTTTCTGGCTCTTTTTCTTGGATGATGTCTTCTAAACTTGATTCTTCGGTGTTTGTTGTATCTTTATCTTCTATTTCTTTTGAAAATCTTTCTCCAAGGGGTTTTAATAATTCTTCATAAAATTCCTTTGCATTTTCCGGTGTCGTTATTTTGTATTTTTTGTCCAGTAGAGTTATGAGTATCCCTTCTGGTATCAGCCATTTAAACATAATTTTATTTTTGTTTAGTTTAGATGTTAGGAATTGGTAGGGTTGATGATTTTTAAGTGAGCGATTGCTCACTGCTCAGCTTAGAGGGAACTATGGTAAGCAGGACTTGATTTTTAGTCCTGGCAATTTTTTCTTCTTCTTTCCATAGGAGTTCCACCTTGAGGGGGTTTAGGACATTTTGCCTACGCCATTTGGACAAAGCTCTTTCCTCCGCAGCAGCTGATCGGCCGCTGCCTTCTCTCCCTCGCCCAAAGGCCCCTAGCTCTTGGCCCCAGCCCTTTGGCCACAAAAATCCACATTCAGCCACAGCCTTTGGGCCACATGGGACACTTCGCCACCATCCAATCAGAACGGTTGTTACCCTTACAGAATTGGATGGGACCTTAAGGAGGTCATCTAGAATCATAGAGATCATCTAGTCCAACCCCCTTCTCAAGCAGATTTCTACAGAATCAGAGAGATGGAAGGGATCACAGAGGTCATCTAGTCCAACCCCCTTCTCAAGTCAGTGACATCTACAGATGCCCAAACAAATTAACAAGTGTTGGAAGGGACCCTGGGTAGAGAGAAAGAGAGACAGAGAGAGAGACAGAGAGACAGAGAGAAATGCAAAGGGAGTTTGAGAGAGGACCATGTAGCAGTGTGTACCCCCGGCCAATTTAGCAGGTCAGAATTTGTCAAATGTGTATGGGTGGAAGGTCAGGGTGGGACTGGATGACCACCAAGGTCCCTTCCAACTCTTGTTAAATGTGTATGGGTGGAGGGTGGCCCCCTACTCCCATGTCTTTTGTCATAAATGCTCCACGCATAGTAAAAATTCCAAAGATTACCATGAGGAGCAGGTCATAAAGGGGTCCCAGACAGTAACGAGTAACTTCACATCTGTCCTTTGCTAAGAAAATGCTATCTAGCACTCTCTCCCACCCCTCCTTTGAGGGGACTGCTCTGATTGGGTTCCCAAATTAGCTTTTAAAGGATTAGCGTGTTGTGAGGCAAGGAGTTCCACCAGCCAATTTAGCAGCCCAAGAATTTGACCGGAAGACCAATTCTCCTGCTTACGAAGAGGGTTGGACTAGATGGTCTCTGAGGTCCCCTCCATCTCTATCATTCTGTTTCATTTTCCTGCTTGAGCTGGGGATCAGACTAGATGGCCTCTGAGGTCCCCTCCATCTCTATCATTCTATTTCATTCTCCTGCTTGAGCTGGGGGTCAGACTAGATGGCCTCTGAAGTCCCCTCCATCTCTATCATTCGGTTTCATTCTCCTGCTTGAGCTGGGGGTCAGACTAGATGGTCTTTGCAGTCCCCTCCATTCTCCTGCTTGAGCTGGGGGTCAGACTAGATGGCCACTGAGGTCCCTTCCCTCTCTATCATTCTGTAAGTCTCCTGCTGCTGCGGAGGAAAGAGCTTCATCCAACTGGCGGAGGCAAAAAGTCCCATCCCCCCCTTGAGGTAACCGCCTTCTGCCGCACGAATCCCAGCGACCAGTTAGGTCCCACAGAGTTGGCTTCTCCAGGTCCCGTCGACTAAACAATGTCGTCTGGCGGGACCCAGGGGAAGAGCCTTCTCTGTGGCAGCCCCGACCCTCTGGAACCAGCTCCCTCCAGAGATCAGAACTGCCCCCACCTTCCTTGCCTTTTGTAAGTTCCTTAAAACCCACCTCTGTCGTCAGGCATGGGGGAATTGAATTATTCCTTCCCCCCAGGCCTATACAATTTATGCATGGTATATTTGTGTGTATGTTGGGCTTTTAATAAGGGTCTTTAGTTCTTTTAAATGTTAGATTTGTTATATGTTGTTATATTGTTGTTGTTAGACGTCCCGAGTCTACGGAGAGGGGCGGCATACAAATCTAATAAACAAAAAAAAAAAAAATATTTAATCTTGGTGGGGAAGCACCAACCACGGAGAACAGAAATTTACTCTTCTCCCCCTCCCCATTTCTCTTTCAGACATGGAAAACGAACGATTCTTTATCGTAACAATCCTGCTGATCGTTGTATATTTGGTCTTCCTTCTCTGGAAACTTTTGCACATTTGCAAGTAAGTGGCTCCTGATCGGGGTAGTGGCGTCCCCACAACTGAGGGAGGCCTGGGGCCCTGGAAAGCCCACCCCTCAAATCCTGGTTGGGCTAATGGGAGGAAGGATAGTCTCCCTTGGGGTTGGAAGGGACCTTGAAGGTCTTCTAGCCCAACCCCCAATCTATAAGAATGGACTTTGTTGTCCTTTTGACAAAGCAATGGAACACTCACTGGGATTTTGTTCTTTTTGTCTTCTTCAACCCACAGAAGGCGATGGCAGCGAGTGTCACCAGAGCCACCAGTTGAAGATGTGGAGGTCCGGGTGATATATGTTGCCCCCTACGTCCCGGATCCCTCCCAATCCCGCATCTCCCTGGTTCAGGAGGAGGATGCCAGTCCCGCTTCCCTTCCTTCCGTCCGTCTTCCCTGTGTCCGTCTTCCCTGCGCTAGCCTTCCCTCTTCCCTTCCTTCCGACAGCCTTCCCTCTTCCCTTCCTTCCGACAGCCTTCCCTCTTCCCTTCCTTCCGACAGCCTTCCCTCTTCCCTTCCTTCCGACAGCCTTACCTCTGGCATTCCTCCTCCTGCAACATCCGACAATGCAATGGTCGGTAAGTATTTGCACTAATTTGGAGCCTTTAATGGGAATGTGCTTGCTTGTTTATTCTTTTGTTTCTTTCTCCATTATTAAAAGATTCAATCTGTGCTTTTTTTGCCCAGGGTCCGATGACAGCGACCATTGTATTGTCGAGCTGGGAGCTGCGGGAATTGGAGGCTTCCGGGATGAGGAGCAACATTGATCAACGTCACCTCCACATCTTCACCTGCTGGTTCTGGTGACACAGGCTAGCCCTGTAAATAGTTTTCATAGTTTTCATAGTTTTCATAGTTTTCATAGTTTTCATAGTTTTCATAGTTTTCATAGTTTTCATAGTTTTCATAGTTTTCATAGTTTTCATAGTTTTCATAGTTTTCATAGTTTTCATAGTTTTCATAGTTTTCATAGTTTTCATAGTTTTCATAGTTTTCATAGTTTTCATAGTTTTCATAGTTTTCATAGTTTTCATAGTTTTCATAGTTTTCATAGTTTTCATAGTTTTCATAGTTTTCATAGTTTAAATTGACCCCCCTGCAATTTGCATACCATCTCTTCCCCTCACAATCATCTGGCACGCATGTTAAGGCACAAGCCAAGACAAGGCACCTAGATGATTTCAGCTCTCTCGCTTCTGCTAACATAAAGGGAACGTCCCTAAACTTGCAGACAATTGAGCAGCTCATTGAGAAGGATGAGAAGGAGATTCACGCTTTGGAATCAATCAATTTAAAACTGCAAGCCGAGAAAGGGGGAGGCTTTCCCCCACTGCTACAAGTTACGCAGCAGCGGCCACTAGTGGATGGAATGCGCCAATGGCACAGTTAATTCCTGAAGCAAATGCATTTGATGTGAAGCCTAATGAATTTAGACTTTCCCTCACAGCTAAGATGCAAAGGCAATCGGTCCCTCATGTTCCAGATTCTTCTGTTTCATCGCAGAGACCTCCAGTCTTTATCCCACAGATACAAGCGAAACTTCCCCAGGTGAGACAGCCACAAGGTTTGCCAGGAGGAGTTGGGGCTCAACCCCAGCAACTCCAAGCGGTCCAGCTGACTGCATCAACAAGGCATGCCATCACCTCTTCTACTCTGAAAGGTGAGTTTGTGCTGTTACCAAATCAACTGGATTTTAAAGTATGGCTTTGCAGGATAGGACTGATCTTTATACTCATGTCTATAGACTCTGATGTTTTGTTCAACCCATGTACTCCTGAATGGAAGGAAGTTATTTACAAGTTCAGTATACTCCCAATGGCCCAGAAATCTACTCAGAGACTCTGTAACATGCTAACTGAAGAAGCAGAGTTGCTGAACACTGGCCTTAGACCTATGTCAGCAGCATTTAAATCTAACTTGGCCAAGGGCGGTCAGCAGAAAACAAGTACTCCAAAGTACTCACGCCAGAAACCTTTTAAGAAGGATGACACTCGCAAATCTCCTGATGTGCAAAGTGTGAAGTCTGGCGAGACTGATCATCCACCTTATCCAACCCAGCCTAAAGGCGCACACAAGAAAGGATCCAGAGGAAAGAGTTCTGGAGCTGCAAAGTCAACTCCCAAAGACTCCAAAGATGAGAAACCTACTTATGTTGGTACCATCCACCTCAGCATTGTTCCTGACAAGAGTCCACTCTACGACATTCGTGAGTTATGGACCCTAGACAGTGGAGCAGCGGCACACATCGCGTACCGGAAGGAATCCTTCAGTGAGCTACACCCGACAGATGTCAAGGAAGTGTTTGGAGTTGGTGATCTACGTTCCAAGGTGGAAGGAAAAGGAAAAGTCTTCGTCAAAGAACTGGACTCCCTTATCTCAAATGTTTTCTACGTTCCAACTGCCAAGAACAACATCCTTAGTGGATATTGCCTGAGAGAAGAATTGAAGGTTGTAATAAACTATGAACTTGTTGACACCAACATTATCAAGGATGGCAAACTTCTTGCTACTGCCATCCCCATCAAAGGTGTCTTTTATTTGCAACCCAAACCTGCCAGCAAAGGTAGTGTAAGTATAAGCGTTCCAAAGGGCGTATGCACAGGTCCAGAGAGAAACCCTGGTGCCACCGCTAGTTCAAAGGTTCCTAAAACCAATGAAACCCCTGAGGTTCCTAATGCTGTTAAAAATGTTAAACATATGTTAACAAATAAATCTTTTCATTCCAGGTGCATTCACAGATGGCATCGTCGCTTGGGGCATGCTTCTTACCCCGTCTTAGCAAAGATGTCTGAATATGTTGATGGTTTCACAATTGATGGGGCTTGCAAGGTTTACCTAGATTGTAAAATTTGTAATTCCGCGAAGTCCCGGCACTCCCCAGTCCCCAAAATTGCTGTCCGGCTGTGTACACGCATCTTTGAATTGGTCCATACCGACGTTGTCGGTCCATTTCGGCCTACTGTTGGTAAACGTAAGTATTTCTTAACTGTGGTTGACAGTTACTCACGATTTGGCTATGTTTTTCTTTTAAAACAAAAATCAGAGGCGTTTGAGGCTTTTAAAGGCTTTGCTGCAGAGATACTCACCCAACACGACGTCTGGATCAAGCGGATTCAAAGTGATCGTGGAGGCGAATTTATGTTGCAACAGTTCCAAGGATGGATGGCCAGGAATGGAATCCGCCAGCAGACCTCATCACCCGGGACGCCACAGCAGAATGGTGTGTGCGAACGCAGGAACGGGATTCTGCAGACAATGTTTCGTTGTCTCATTGAGGATGCAAACGTGGACTTTTCATACTGGGGCGAAGCATTAAGGTATGCTAATTACATTGTTAACAGAACATGGAGTAGCGTCATTCAAGACACTCCTTATTACTTGCTCCATGGCAAGAAACCTGACATTCAAAATATTTACATTTTTGGTTGTTATGCCACTGTTAACATTCCAGTTGAACAGAGAAGAAAAGGAGGTCCTGTGTCAGAAAGAATGAGATTCATCGGCTTTGATGAAGTCTCCAAGTACCACAAATTTGCTGACTCTCATCACAGAGCTTACATTTCTAATTCAGCCAAATTTGAGGAAGACACAAATTGGTCCAGTATACATAGTAATGATACTTCAGTTTATTTTCCTAAGGAAAGTGTCCAGACTCCTGATGCCCAGGGATCTGTGCCAGATATTCCTGATGTTCCAGATGATGAACAGCCTTCGACAGTTGCCGAGGAAACCTCTGGTGATGAACTTGAAGGCGGAGATGATGATGAAGGATGGACCAGCGTTCCCAGACGTTCCAAGAGAACTACCAAAGGAACTCCTCCAAAGAGATTTGCACAGCAAGTATCTGACTCTCCTTATCTTTTCATGTGTAACAATCTTACACTTCCACCTGATCATTTTCACCAGATCAAACTTTTGCCTGACTCTGAACAAGAAAAATGGCATGAGGCTATGGAACACGAACTGGACTGTTTAAAGAAACTTAATGTGTTCCAGAAGGTGGAGCCTCCTAGCAAGAAGAAAGTCATTGGCACACGCTGGGTGTATAAAGTCAAACAAAAGCCTAATGAGGAAAAGCTGTATAAAGCTAGACTCGTAGCTCAAGGATTCTCTCAAGTTTATCCGGAAGACTACACAGACACATACTCACCCACAGTCAGAAATGAAAGTGTCAAGATTGCCCTAATCACTGCCATTGCTTTGGGTTTAGAGGTTTTTCAGTTCGATGTAGAGACTGCCTATTTGAACGCTGATCTGAATGAAGAGATCTACGTCAAGGGTGCTCCTGGATTCCAGAACCGAGAAGGAGAGGTTTGGTCTCTGAGCAAGTCTTTATACGGCCTCAAGCAGAGCGCCCTCTGCTGGTACAAATTATTATCCCAAAAGCTAAATTCAATGGGCTTTATTAAGTCCGAATCTGATGGATGCGTGTTCACAAAAGGGCAAGGTAAGACTTATGAAATTGTTCTTGTTTATGTTGATGATATTGTTTATGTGGGTCTCAATGAAAGCACTAGTCAAACTTTTGCTAAGGGCCTTGAGAAACATTTCACCTTGAAAAGCCTAGGGCATATCAATGATTATCTAGGTGTTCAGTTTGAGAAAACTGAGAAGGGGTTCTCTCTTTCACAAGAAAGTAAGGTTGACCAGCTTTTGCAAAATTGTAACATGTCTGATGCGCATACTTGTCGTTCTCCTATGCAAACTGACTTTTACAGGTTAACCCGAGAAGAGTATCCTGATTTTGAGAACAAAACATTGTACCGGTCAGTGATTGGATCGCTATTGTACATCAGCAGATGGACGAGACCTGACATTTCACTGAGTGTGAATCTACTGTCCAGATACGTTGGAAAGGCTACCACGTTTCATTGGTCTTGCATAAAGAAGCTGCTCAAATACATGAAGCTCACGAAAGGCAAGAAGCTGTACCTTGAGCCAGATCATGTTGGGTATCCTGAAGTGATTTGTTATGCTGATGCTGACTGGGCAAGTGACACAGAAACACGAAAAAGTACTTCTGGTTATATCATGTTTTTAAATGGTTGTCCTTTCTTTTGGAAAGTTAGGCAGCAGAAGTTTATTTCTTGCTCTTCAACTGAATCTGAATATGCATGTGTTTCTGATTGCTGTAATGCATTAATGTCTCTTTTTCCTCTCATTGATAGTATTTGGAAAGGTCCTATGACACCAATTGTTATTATGGAGGATAATATTTCAGTTGCATTCATTGCTGAAGCTGAATTTGTTGGAGCTCGTTCACGGCACATTCACATTCGGTATCAAAATATCCGAGAGAAGGTGAAAGATGGTTTCGTGAAATTTCAGTATGTGGCTACTACTGAGCAGATCGCTGACTTGCTGAATAAGCCATTGCCAGCTGATCAACATGAATACCTCACCAACAAATTGTGCCTTAAGTGAATTGATGTCTTGATGTCCTGATGTCCCTCTTGTCTCTGATGACTGACAAAGAAGGGGTGTCGCGCTGGAAATTGCCAGCCCCCAACGACATTGAGAAACATCCAGTAGTTAGAGAGTTAATTCTGTCTAGTAAGATAGCTCCTCCTGTGTGATGTAACCTGTTTGCTCACATCCTGTCTCTTCTTGAAGAAGAAGGGCGGTCCTTAATTAGGAGACATCTTTTCCTCCGTACATCCTTAGCCAGAGGATGTGCTTTTTATGTCTCTTCAGACTTTTATTGTTTTTATACTTTTCTAATAAAAACTAATTGTTCATTTGAACATGCTTTGTCTGTACTTCAATACCCATCTCCTCTGGAAGCTCCCGGCTCACTCCTCACGGGCTGAGCGCCTTGTCTAAGGTAAGGGGGTCTCTCCATCCCGACAGTGTTCTCACTCAGAACTAGCAACTTGAGATGGCAAAACATCCAGGTTCTAAATGGAATTGAAAATCAGAAGTGGGGGAAGTGTTCTCACTCAGAACTAGCAACTTGAGAGGGTGAAAAATCCACGTTCTAAGGAGGGAGGGATGGGAGGGGAGAATCGGGCGGGGGGTAGCGGCGAGGAGTCCGGAGGCGCTGGGGGGGGTGGCCGGCATGAAAAACAACCATTGCCAGCCTCCGAACTGCCGTCTCCCCACCATCTGCACATGCGCGGCCATGGAAAACAGGACGCGCATGCGCAGATGGTGTTTTTACTTCCGCACCGCTACATCGCAAGAAATCGATTATCGCGAGGGGTCTTGGAACGGAACCCTCGCGATAATCGAGGGATCACTGTATTTTATTTTATGTACGCTGAGAGCATATGCACCAAGACAAATTCCTTGTGTGTCCAATCGCACTTGGCCAATAAAAATTCTATTCTATTCTATTCTATTTTTTATTGAAAATTAATAAAGTTTATAATTTTTTTTAAAAAGGAAAAGTGATTAATGCGTGCAAGCCCAAAATTCACCCCTTTTGCCAGCCGAAGCGCCCTTTTTCACATTGGTGGGATTCCCCTGAGGCTCCCCTCCATGGGAAACCCCACCTCTGGACTTCCACGTTTTTGGGATCGCAGCATCACTGAAGCTTCCCTTGTTGGGAAACCCTACCTCCGGACTTCCGTTGCCAGCCAAAGTGCCCGTTTTCACGCTGGTGGGATTCCCCTGCTGGGATTCGCCTGCAGCATCGCAAAATCCAGAGGTGGGGTTTCCCATAGAGGGAATCCCACCAGCACGAAAACAGGAACTTCAGCTGGCAATGGAAGTCAGGAGGCGGGGCATCCCAGTGGCAGCGGCGGGTTCGTAAGGTGAAAATAGTTCTGTTGTGATTAGCTCTGGCCCAGCTCCTGCCCCAAGGACTGAGGCCACCTGTGGTTGGGTGGGGCTCTGGTAATTAGTGAGGCTGCTATAAATACCAGCCTGTGGGTTTGGCCATTCTGGAAGATTATCTGATCCTGGTGTTTCGTGCCTGCTTTGCTGACTTCGAGCTTTGTGTGCTGATTTTTCTCCGCTTTGAAACTAAACCAGAGCAAAGTGTGTTTCACTTTATGAAAGAAGAAGGACTGTGAATTGCCTCACAGCTGCAAGCTAAGTATCACAGAACTGATAAGGGACTTGTACAAATTACCAGTTGGTTTGGAGACAAGTGCTCTTTGCTATACCAAAAGAGGGCTTGGTTTCATTGAATTTTCATTATAAAGAACATTGTTTTGAATTTTCAAACATGTCTGTGTCTGAAATTTGTACCTGTGAATTTTTGGGAGAAGTCTACCAGAGAGCCCGACAGAACAAGTTCGGAAGAAGAAGCAAAAAAATCTTAAACCCCGGGTTCGTATCTCAAAAAGTTCGTATGATGAGGGGTTCGTACAACGAGGTATCACTGTATATGACGATATCAGAGGCAGATTGCTCTTACTGCTGCTACCAGTACAATGTGCAGGCAGCTTCGGTGCTCCTGCATGCGTGCGCTTGTGCCCCAGTGTGTTCTTGCTTCTGCACATGTGCAGGAGGCAAAATCTCACGAGGGAACGTGTGAGATTTTGGAGATATTTTTGCTTTCATGCATGTGCAGAAGCAAAAAAATCACAGAAATCTCATGTGTGTATGTGTACATCCTCTTGGAAGATTTTGCTTCCTGCGCATGCAAAGAAGCATAAACAGGCTGGGCTGTACGGGCGCACATGCAGGATAAGCGAAACTGCATGCACAGCTCACCGTTTGCTACCACTGCCCCGTCCTTTTCCGTACTGGTAGGGACCCAATACTGGACTATATGAATGTATATTGTCACAAGATTCTGGGCATAGAATAAAAAACAAACTAAATCAGTTGAAACAACAGCCCAATTCATCATCACTGAGCAACACTCAAATCAAAACAACCAGATGGGCTCACCACAAAATCTTATTCCTGGGGATGGGGAAGAACCAGGTTTCCACCACCTTAAGAAAGGCCAGTCAAGCTCGGCCATTCAGAACTTGGGTGGTGTGATAAGAACATAGAACATAAGAAGAGCCATGCTGAATCGGGCCAAAGCCCATCGAGTCCAGCATTCTGTGTCACACAGGGGGCCACCAATTGTCCATGGGGATCTTGAGCAGAAAGAGAAGGCAAAACCCTCCCTTTCCCTTGACCCTCAACAAATGGTACCCAAGGGAATCCTGCCTGCCTCAACCACCATAGAGGCGGCACTTGGACATCCATTTCCATAACCACCGATACACTTGGCATCCATGAATCTGTCTAATCCTGCCTTGAAGCCATCCAGGCTGTCATGACCTCTTCTGGAAGTGAATTCCATAAACCAGTGACCCTCTGGGTGAAGAAATATTTCCCTTGATTTGTCCTCGCTTTCTTACCTATGAGCTTTAGGGAGTGCCCCCTCGTCCTAGTATTGTGTGAGAGAGAAAATAATTTTTCTCTATCCACCTTTTCTATCCCATGCATGATCTTATACACTTTGATCAAGTTACCCCTTAAACGCCGTCTTTCAAGGCTGAAGAGACCAAGGCGTTGCAACCTGCTTTCATAAGGTGATGGTTCCTGTAACAGACATTATGACAGAGAAGACCGACTTCCTGGGATGCATCCAGGGATGGGCTATTGCCCGGACTGGGGGTGGGGGGACGCAGTGGGTAGCAAAAATGGAACTCCACCCTGTTGTGGTTAGTTCTGCCCAGCTCCTGCCCCAAGGACTGCGGATGTGGGGGAGACATCCAAATGCTGCAGGCCTGTTTTGCCCCCGGTGGAATCTGCTGATGAAGACTCCTTTGACCAAGAAGACATGAGTGACAGGGAGGAGGAGAGTGTGGCAGACAGCTCAGAAGGTGATCAATTATCTAGCTCCTCCTTGCATTTGGAACAAGAGTTAATGATACAGCCAAACATACGGAGAGCGATGCATAGGCAACAACAACTGAGAGATTATTATCAAAGAAAATGAGGCCACCTGTGGTTGGGTGGGGCTCTGGTAATTAGTGAGGCTGCTATAAATACCAGCCTGTGGGTTTGGCCATTGTGGAGGATTATCTGATCGTTGTGTTTCGTGCCTGCTTTACTGACTTGGACCTTTTGTGTGCTGATTTTTCCCCGCTTTGAAACTAAACCAGAGCAAAGTGTATTTCACTTTGTGAAAGAAGGACTGAATTGCCTCACAGCTGCAACCTAAGTATCACAGAACTGATAAGGGACTTGTACAAATTACCAGTTGGTTTGGAGACAAGTGCTCTTTGCTATACCAAAAGAGGGCTTAGGTTAAGTGACTTTTCATTATAAAGAACATTGTTTTGAATTTTCAAACGTGTGTGTGTGTGTCTGAAATTTGTACCTGTGAATTTTTTGGAGGAGTCTACCAGAGAGCCCGAGAGAACACACCCCAAAGCACCCAATTTGTACTGAAAGATGTGGAAAGAAAATGCATAAGCCACACCCACAGTGCGATAGTAAAAATTTTGGTAGCCCTTCACTGGATACATCTGATGTCATTGCTTAAAATAAATTTGATTGCAACACCAGGTGCAAAGAATCGGGATCATTTGTGTAGATTGCAGCATAAACAATTAATTGAAGTCTTATGTACAATAATCTTCTCAACTAGCAAGAAGCACTAAATTGGCAGAAGATAAAGGTCAGTGGAATTCAAGGGGGTTTGGACATGGATCTCTTGTGGCAAAGTACAGATTCTATATTTTACTCTGCCCCATCCCTTCCTCTCCTACACAACACCATTTCTGTTGAGAACAGAAACCATGGAAGACAGACAGTCCCTCAAATAACCTGAAATAATTTATAGCACTATGTATGACACCCAGACATCCCAGGGAGCCACTGCACAATGGACAGTAACTCTTACACCTGGTAGCAGATCTGCATTGGTCTAAAATGTCTATATTTTCCCAGATGAAATTATGGATGAATGGTTTGTGAATTTATAAAGGGGTCTCAGTATTTGGCTGCCACCAATTATACGAAGTCACTGATGACTTCTGAGATGCTTTTGATAGATGGAGAAATTACTGTTTGGTGGGCTGTGATCCCACAATCCGGAATAAAATACAATGTATTGAACATACTGTCCTCCGGTGGCTCACTGAGGTATTGCAGGTTCATTGGGAAACGGAGCAATGTAGTGAATCTATTTCCCCTAGTGGCTGAATTGGGTATTGCAGACTCAAATTCAAAAATATGCATTAAAGCTGTACAGTAGCCCCTCACCTATCGCTGGTGTTACGTTCCAGACCCGACCGCGATAGGTGAAATCCACGATGGGGAATTTATCGACTGATAGTACTTATTTAAGTATTTATATTGTAATTGTTTGGCAAGTTTTCATTGTTTTAAGTGTTTATAAACCCTTCCCACACAGTATTTATTTTAGATACAGTATTTAAATACAGTATTTACAATTTTAGATTTTTTTTTTAAAAAAACCCTGCCGATTGAGTTCGGTGGGCTGTTTAAATCTGCCGATCGACTTCCTCAGAAACCCGCGAACCAGTGAAGATCCGTGAATGATTTTTCTCATTAATATTCCTTGAAAACCCGCAATGAAGTGAAGCCGCAGTAGGTGAAGCGCGGTATAGCGAGGGACTACTGTACTGTGTAAATTGACTGTAATAATAAGTTGATTTGGGATATGCAATTCAGCTAGAAGACTGGGGAAAACTATGGTCAGTTAACTATAAGATGACTTTGTCAACATCATATAAAGAAAATCTTTATAAAATGTTCTTCTGATGGCATTATGCGCCAGCGCGCCTAGCCAAAATGAATGTAAACATTAGTAACAAATGTTGGAAGTGTAAAAAAGAAGTGGGAACATACTACCACATATGGTGGCAATGTAACGAAGCAAAAAAATTTTGGATTCAAATTAGGGCATGGATGGAAGAAATATTGGGCTATAAAATTGAAATAAAACCAGAAATGTATTTATTAGGCATAATTAGAGGCAAACATAGCAAAGAAAACTACTACTTAATACATCACTTACTTACTGCTGCAAGATTAGCATATGCACGTCTGGAAACAAGATAAGATTCCAAACAAAGAAACGGTAATTAAAAAAATATTACACTGCGCCAAATTTAGCAAATTAACATACGAAATTCAAAACCAACAAAATAAGGACTATTACAAAGTGTGGGGAAAAATTTACAACTGGGTGGAAATTAAGAAAAAGGTATAGTAAATAGAATTGTTAAAAAAAATAAATTTTGTAAATATATCAAGTGTAAATGTTTAATGTTGTATTGTTTGATGTCTAAATGTTTGTAAGTCATATAAAATAAAATTTTTAAAAAATAAATAAGTTGATTTGAGTTGAATCTATACGCTTTACTGCCCATTGATGGTATTACACAATGATTAGGAAAAATAGGACAATTAATAGGAAGTACAGCCTTGCCCACAGCTTATTAAGGTACAGTATTGCCAATTTATATGGCAATATAAATCCATGGACACCAACTAACTGTCAGAAGATATGATGAAAACTCCTTACTTGCACAACACAAGGACAGGCTTAACTACAGTTTTCATTGGGAAATGAAAGACCAAGCAACTCCCAAAATGCTAGAGCTCAGAAGAAAAACAAAATAAATAAAATTCAAAAACCAATTAAAAATTTATTTTTTTAATAGTAAAATCTTTCTTCTACATGATATTTATCTTGCATAAGGAGAAACCATACTCTTAAAAAAGGTAAATCTATTCATATTAATTATGTAGAACAAATGATTAATGACAAAATTCATACTACAGTGGTACCTTAAGATACGAACTTAATTGGTGCCGGGGGGAGGTTCGTAAGACGAAAGGTTCGTAAGACGAAACATTGTTTCCCATAGGAAACAATGTAAAGTCAATTAATCCGTGCAACCAAAAAACCCCCCGCAAAAAAATGGCTTTCCGCGACTGCTGGGAAGCGGCGCGGCTGTTTTAAAAGGTGACAGCCGGCCTGGGGGGCTTCCCAGCACAGGGTTCGGGGGTGCTGGGAAGCCCCCCAGGCCGGCTGTCATCTTTTAAAAGAGCCGCGCCGCTTCCCAGCTGTCTCCTGAAGCCGAACGCGGAAGTTCGGCTTTGGTGTTTGGCGTTCGGAGACAGCTGGGAACCCAGCGGTCTCCCGAACGCCGAAACCGGAAGGGGCAAGGTGGGGGGGGGAGAACGGGAGGCTCAGCATTCCGTCAGTCGCAGCGCTGGCTGTCAACTTTTCTTTTTAGCACTGGGGAGGCAAGTCAGCTCCTGCCCAGTTTTAAAAAGAAAAGTTGACAGCCAGCGCTGCGGCTGACGGAATGCTGAGCTTCCCGTTCTCTCTCCGCCCCCTCGCCCCTTCGCCCCCCTGTGTTCCTAGGAGAAGTGCTGGTGAGGAGCAGAAGGTCTGTCTTGCCTCAATCCCCAGCACTTCTCCTAGGAACACAGGGAGGCGAAGGGGCGAGGGGGGGGGAGAGAGAGAACGGGAGGCTCAGGAAGGGAGCTCGGGAAGGAGCCCACGGTCAGTCGGCTGCGGGCGGGAGGAAGGCGATTGTTCCGCTGCCGCCAGCATGGCCTGGCTGGCAGCGGAAGATGTAACGGAGCCCACGGGGGATTCGCCTTCCTCCCACCCGCAGCCGACTGATCGTGGGCTCCTTCGCAACCTTGGAGAGCTTCCAGGGCATGAAAGCTCACGAAAACCAGGAAGCTCTCCGAGGCTGCGAAGGAGCCCACGATCAGTCGGCTGCGGGCGGGAGGAAAGCGAATGCCACGGGGCTGGGCTCGGCTCCCCCCTCGGCTCCCCCCCTTACCAGCCCCGCCGTGGAAGGCTCCATTCTGTTCCCTGAATGGAGACCGCCGGCCGCTCAATCGGGCCGGCAGGGAACAGAATGGAGCCTTCCGCGGTGGGGCTGGTAAGGGGGGGAGCCGAGGGGGGAGCCGAGCCCAGCCCCTTGGCATTTGCTTTCCTCCCGCCTGCAGTTGACTGATCATGGGCTCTTTCGCAACCTCGGAGAGCTTCCTGGGTTTCGTGAGCTTTCATGCCCTGGAAGCTCTCTGAGGTTGCGAAGGAGCCCACGATCAGTCTCGGCTGCGGGCGGGAGGAAAGTGAATGTCACGGGGCTGGGCTCGGCTCCCCCCCTTACCAGCCCTGCCGCGGAAGGCTCCATTCTGTTCCCTGCCGGCCCGATTGAGCGGCCGGCGGGCTCCATTCAGGGAACAGAATGGAGCCTTCCGCGGCGGGGCTGGTAAGGCGGGGAGCCGGGGGGGAGCCGAGCCCAGCCCCTTGGCATTTGCTTTCCTCCCGCCCGCAGTTGACTGATCGTGGGCTCCTTCGCAACCACGGAGAACTTCCTGGTTTTCGTGAGCTTTCATGCCCTGGAAGCTCTCCGAGGTTGCGAAGGAGCCCACGATAAGTCTCGGCTGCCGGCGGGAGGAAAGCGAATGTCACGGGGCTGGGCTCGGGAAGGGGCAGCGAAGTCGGTGCCGAGGCACCCTAAGCCCACCGGTGACCGCCAAAGGGTTGGCGAAGGGAGGGTGCTGCGGCGACCCGACCAAGCCTATGGACGCGCCTCCCGCCGCTCTGCCCAATCGCAAAGCCAAAGGAGGCACGGGAGGCGGTGAATGTCATGTCCTCTGGCCAATCACGGGGGCTGGACTGGGCGTTTTCCTGGAAGGAATGCCATCCACCACCGAGCTTTTCGTAATCTGTTTAAATTTCCTTCACTCCCCCAACATTCCCCGCCTTGCCTCGCTTGACTGGCCAGAGGACATGATATTCACCGCCTCCCGTGCCTCCTTTGGCTTTGCGATTGGGCAGAGCGGCGGGAGGCGCATCCAATCGCAAAGCCAAAGGAGGCACGGGAGGCGGTGAATGTCATGTCCTCTGGCCAGTCAAGCGAGGCAAGGCGGGGAATGTTGGGGGAGTGAAGAAAATTTAAACAGATTACGAAAAGCTCGGTGGTGGATGGCATTCCTTCCAGGAAAATGCCCAGCCCAGCCCCCGTGGAGGCGTTTTCCTAAAAGGAGTGCAATCACCACCACCGAGCTTTTCGTAATCTGTTTAAATTTCCTTCACTCCCCCAACATTCCCCGCCTTGCCTCGCTTGACTGGCCAGAGGACATGACATTCATCGCCTCCCGTGCCTCCTTTGGCTTTGCGATTGGGCAGAGCGGCGGGAGGCGCGTCCAATCGCAAAGCCAAAGGAGGCACAGGAGGCCGTGAATGTCATGTCCTCTGGCCAGTCAAGCGAGGCAAGGCGGGGAATGTTGGGGGGGGGGGAGTGAAGGAAATTTAAACAGATTACGAAAAGCTCGGTGGTGGATGGCATTCCTTCCAGGAAAACGCCTCGGGGGGGGGGGGGCTGGGCTGGGCATTTTCCTTGGCGATCTTCCCTTGGCTTCCCTGGCCGCCTGGCGCTGCGATATTCCGATGTTCCCTTGGCTTCCCTGGCCGCTTCCCTGGCCACTTCCCTGGCCGCCTGGCGCTGCGATCTTCTGATCGCAGCACCAGGCGGCCAGGGAAGCCAGGGAAGATCAGAAGATCGCCAAGGGAAGATTGGAAGATCGCAGCGCCAGGCGGCCAGGGAAGCCAAGGCGGCCAGGCAAGCCAAGCCGGGAGCAGCGACAACGCTGCTCCGGTTGCCTGGTCCTCTCCTGCCTCCCACGCTGTTGTTCCCCGCTGCGTCAGGCACCGCCAGCCCCGAGTCAGACGCACCCTCGCTGCCGCGCCCAGCCGCTGCCCGCCCCGTCCTAGCCAGAGCCTGAGCCGGCCCGCTCGGTCGCGCCTCCTCGCCCGCGGCCCGCCCACCCGCCCAGGATGCAGACCTGTTGCCTCTCCCGTGCCCGCCGCCGGCCTGATCCTGCGCCTCATGCTTTCCCCCCCAGCCAAAAATACAAAGGCGGTCTGCCGCCGCCCGCGGAGCAATGGGAAACTGAAGCTGCTGGCGGTTTCATACTCCCTTTGCTCCACGCTGCTCCGCCCTGCCTGTCATGCGATGGCAGACCGTCTTTGCGTTTTTCGCTGAGGGGGGGAGCAAGAGGACCTTCCTGACTCCCTCCCCCAGCGTCGGACCTCCTGCCCTCCCTCCCAGCCAAAAACCCAAAGCGGCCTCCTGAACGTTTTCCGTCTTACGTACCTGCCACTGCCGCCGAGAAGCCCCGCAGCCTGGCTGTCACATTTTAAAACAGCCGGGTGGCTTCCCAGCAGCCTCTCCAAGCCGAACGCCAAACCCGAACTTCTGGGTTTGGCTCCGGGAGGCAACTGGGAAGCCCCCTGGCTGTTTTAAAAGGTGACAGCCGGGCTGCGGGGCTTCCCAGCAGCCTCCCGAACGCCGAACCCGGAAGTTCGGGTTTGCCGTTCGTAACACGAAAAAAGTTCGTAAGAAGAGGCAAAATTTTTCTGAACCCCGGGTTCGTATCTCGGGTTGTTCGTAAGACGAGGGGTTCGTATCTTGAGGTACCACTGTATTAATAATATTATCCTAACCTTTGTATTGTTTTAAACAAGTCAGCATCAGCAATCCTCTTGGGTATAAGTATAGTTGGAAGAAAAAGTTTAATTACACAGAATTATCCCCACTTGAAGCAACCATTTCTTACAAAATAACAAATCCTGTTAATCAAATTTAAATGGGTAACTTACATTTTACTTGTACATTTTATTTACTTGTAAAATATTGTTGTTGGCTTGATCAGGAGAGGAAGCCATGGTTCCTTCCTTCTGAAAGACTCTTCAACCCTCCCGCCCCTTCCCCCAGTGCTTCCTGTAGAGGAGGAGCTGTGATTGTTACAGCCTGCTGCCAATCAGATAGCTCTCTCAGTGCCTCCTTTCTGTATAGAGGAGGATCTGTGATTGGTTCAGCCTGCTGCTAATCAGGTAGCTCAGGGGTATTGCCATGAAGAAGAAGAAAAAACCTAGTGTTGCCAGCCATGAGGTTTCTTTCCTTCCTGCCTTTCACATCGGAACTGTGGAGCTTTGGAAAATGCTGCAGGGCCGTTTTCAGGTCAGTGAAAGTCAGTGACTTTAGTATAAGTCGAGGCTGGATTTTCCGGCACATTTTTTGTGCAGAAAATCTCGACTTATACTCGAGTATATACGGTACATATGAACATAGAATTAGGTTAGAAAAGCAAGAAATATATCAATATGAAAAACCGCATAAGATGTAAAATTGTATATAAAGTAAAATAAGCAAGGAAAGAGAGACTAAGATATCTCTCTATTTTCTGTATGTACCATTGTTTCTTTTTATGAATTTTCAATAAAAGCTTTTAAAATAAAATAAAAAGAATTGTGCATTAATTAAAAAGGTCCATCAATCAAGCATGAATTGTAACTATGCGTGCAAGCCCAAAATTCACCCCTTTTGCCAGCCGAAGCGTCTTTTTTTGCGCTGCTGGGATTTCCCTAAGGCTCCCCTCCATGGGAAACCCCACCTCCAGACTTCTGTGCTTTTGTGATGCTGCAGGGGAATCCCAGCATTCCCAGCGAAGGGAGCATCAGTGAAATTGCAGCATTGCAAAAACACTGAAGTCCTCAAAACCCCACCTCCGGACCTCTGTGTTTTTGCGATGCTGCAATTTCCCCTCGCTGGGAAACCCCACCTCCGGACTTCCATTGCCAGCAAAGCGCCTGTTTTTGTGCTGCTGGGATTCTCCTGCATCACCACAAAAACACGGAAGTCTGGAGGTGGGGTTTCCCATGGAGGAGAGCCTCAAGGTAATCCCAGCAGTGCAAAAATGGGTGCTTCACTGGCAACAGAAGTCCGGAGGCGGGGCATCCCAGCAGTGGTGGTGGGTTTGTAAGGTGAAAATAGTTTGTAAGAAGAGGCAAAAAAATCTTAAACCCCGGGTTTGTATCTCGAAAAGTTTGTATGACGAGGCGTTTGTAAGACGAGGTATCACTGTATATGCCATATGTGTACCTACATATTACACCTAGGCACTCAAAAATATACATTATCTGCTATATAAACTATTTGTGTATGTACACACACATACACACGCACAGCTCTTCTAAAAATATACACATTCAACCTCATTTACCGCGTTAGGAAAAACATACCGAGAACCCAGAAGGGAAACAAAGAAGGAAAAAAAATCAATTTTTTTTCTACCGGTTCTGCGTACTTGACCAAACTTTTTCCACCAGTTCTGTGTACCTGACCGTACTCATAGGAGCCCATCACTAGTTGGAGCCCCCTGTATCTAATCTTTACACCATCCCAGTCAAATGGTTGTTTGAAGAAAGAATAAACCCACTTAAGACTGCAGTTCTAAACCTTGGCCTTCCCAACATCCGGATATATTGGCATTATAATTTGCAGAGGTTCCACGTGACCACGGAAGTAAATTAACAGGATTTATTTCTAAGAAAATAAGATTGTATTAGATTGTTATCGGTGGACATTGATAGAAGAACCAGATTTGGGAAACTTTGACAGGAACAGATTGAAATGGCATGTCTATAAACTATCCACGATTGACCTCTCCAGGTTCCTAAGAGGTCAGTAAGGGGCGTACATAAGTGCACTGATGTGCCTATCGTCCCCTGTCCAATTGTCTTTCCTTTATCTCATATATCATATATATTTTCTTCCTTTCATATATCTTCTCCTCTATTTTTACATATTATCTTTATATATATTACTTCATGTCTATTCTCTTCCGTATGTATTGTGTATTGGACAAATGAATAAATAAATAAAATAAATAAATAACATGTAAACCTGGAATGGAAATCCATTGATATTTACACTTTTCCACCATTGTTCTGGATATGTTTTCATTTATAGGATATGTTTTCATGTACTGTATTTATTTGATGCATTATTCATTACTGCCATTTCTACAGCGCTCAGTTGCAAAAAATAAAAAACCCAAAAACAAAACAGAAAACAAACTTTGTGTTTACTTATTCAGATATTGAGAAAATAAACATTTAGAAATGTCTTCCCTTCTCTTTTCCTTTAAAAAAAAAATCATTGAGATAAACATTTTTTAAAAAAGTAATTAAATGCATATAGATGTTCCCATGATCAAAACCGGGACAGACATAACAAAAAGTTATTAAATTAATACATTACCCGACTGCCCACAGTTCTGGGTGGAATTACTTAAGAATGATTAAAAACAAACTGGAGCAGGAATTAAATTGTATTGTCTATTACTAATTTCAAGGGCAAGCTGCTTCTCAGACTGAAGCCTTTTAAATAACACATAAGATCATCTCACGCAAAAGAATTATTTTACGGTGTCTGCTAAGCCTAGTCATCTTTTGACATTAACAACAACAACAAAAACAACCGTGTTGTGTACTGACCATATTTGTCTCGCTGTTCTGGCATTCTTTTACACAAATTCTTTACATGGCTCTAAATGTTTGTCATTTTGTATGGCATTGTAAGAGCTTTCCTTTGGGATGACTTTGAATGAAAAACTGATTTAACATTATACTAAGAAAAGAAAGGAACCTCTCTGAATAAACTTTACATAACTTTAAAATCTCCACTGTTGGGACATCCACAACTTCTGGAGGCAAGCCTTTCAACTGATTAATTGTTGTAACTTTTAGGCACAGAATTCAGAATAATTCAGTTCATTATTGCCAATATTTCCGAAGCTCTTGAAAAAGACAGTTATTATGTATTATCCTGAAATACAGACCTGGAGATGCTCATCCAAGAGTTAAGTCTAGTAAAATTCACACACGCACACAAATTAAATGTTAAGATATTGCATCTACATTCAGTAAACATTTCAATTATTATTTGACAAGTGGTATTAATTGAAATCTAAGCAACGTCAATCAATATTTTAGATTAGCATTCAAAAAACAGTTTTTAAACCACTGGTTTAATAGCAGTTCCCAATCTTTAAACTTTAAATCACTGTTAATTCATGGGGATTTACAAAATAGATCAAGCAAGATTTGTAGCGTTGCCTCATTCTTACAACTTAGTCATTTATTTATTTATTTATTTATTTACTGGATTTGTATGCCGCCCCTCTCCATAGACTCGAGGCGGCTAACAACAGTGGTAAAAACAACATGCGACAATCCAATACTAAAGCAGCTAAAAACCCTTGTTTTAAAACCAATCATACATACAAACATACCATGCATAAATTGTAGAAGCCTAGGGTGGGAAGAATATCTCAGTTCCCCCGTGCTTGGCGGCAGAGGTGGGTTTTAAGAAGCTTACGAAAGGCAAGAAGGGTGGGGGCTATTCTAATCTCTGGGGGGAGTTGGTTCCAGAGGGCCGGGGCCACCACAGAGAAGGCTCTTCCCCTGGGTCCCGTCAAACGACATTGTTTACTTGACAGGACCCAGAGAAGGCCCACTCTGTGGGAACTAATTGGTTGCTGGGATTCGTGCGGCAGAAGGCGGTCCCAGAGATAACCTGGCCCGGTGCCATGAAGGGCTTTATAGGTCATAACCAACACTTTGAATGCAACATATTTGTTTTGTTGTACATTTTATGTGCAGGGTCTCAAAATAATCCAAGATCACAGCTTTGCCTTGGTAACCTCCCTAGGTAACTATCTGCCATTGTCTAAGAAAGAAGTAATAAAAAATACAGTACAGTGTTCCCTCGATTTTTGCGGCATCGAACTTCGCGGAACGTTTATACCACGGTTTTTCAAAAATATTAATTAAAAAATACTTTGCGGTTTTTCCCTCTATACCACGGTTTTTCCTGCCCGATGACGTCATATGTCATTGCCAAACTTTTGTCTGCCTTTAAAAAACATTTTTTAAAATAAACTTTAATAAATAAACATGGTGAGTAATAATCTAAATGGTTGCTAGGGGGATGGGAAATTGTAATTTAGGGGTTTAAAGTGTTAAGGGAAGGCTTAGGATACTGTTCATAGCCAAAAATAGTGTATTTACTTCCGCATCTGTACTTCGCGGAAATTTGACTTTCGCAGGCAATCTTGGAACGCATCCCCCGTGAAAATCGAGGGAACACTGTAATAAAAAAATACTTGTAGTTAAACATATTAGAGAGTCATTAGGTTAGAGAAGAAAGAGAGTTGCTATTTTTTTTAAACTGGTAACTAGAAAAGTTACAGTGATTGAGTTTCAGTTTTTATAATGTTTAAAAAGATATTGCATGAGGCACAGACTGTTTATTTTTCTCAGGATAAATTGGCTGGCTAGCACTCAAATATCTTTCTGAGGAATGATTCCATTGATTTTCCAAAAAAATGACCATTAAAGCCAGGCCACTTTCAGAAGACATGGCTTTTGACAAGTTAGGTATTATAAGAGTTAAAGTAGAAGGTGAGATACATCATGAAGATAAATTGCTGATTATTACATTGTTTAATCAAAGCTCCATAGCTTGTGGACTTTTTCAGATATTATATTAGACCCCAATAATTTAAAAAAAATTATATACCCTTTCAGGTCACTATTTTCTTTAAAAAAACAAGCAAAACTGGCAAAGCCTTTACCAGGACCACATCTTACACCTGGGGAAAAAGGCCATTTTGACAGATGGCATCTCTTCTCTCTCTAATTTTAAAGCATGCTGGGCTGGGGGATTCTGGGAGTTGAAGTCCATAAATTGCCAAGTTTAGAAATGCTGCACTATGGGAATCTGAAGACGTCCTTTCTATCTCCATCCAAGAAATGAATGCATAGGGTTATACCAGTGGCATCTAACCCTAGCTAGATTAACAAGTATTCCTCATTCCTCAAGGTGTTGGAGGGGCTGTAGAGATAAGGGATCATTTTACCCGAGGTCAGAGGTCGGCAACCTTAAACACTCAAAGAGCCATTTGGACCCAAAAGAAAACACCGGGAGCCACAAAAGCCTTCCCGTGCCTATTTCCCGAGCAGCCACAGAACTATCATATGTAGTTGAATTAAATGTTCTGTTTTCTCCTGAAACTTTTATTTTCTTAGATTTATCCATGGTTGGCTTACCGGGAGTCGGAAAGCTCAATAAATCGTGTGCTGGCAGGCATCACACATTGCTGGTTGTGATGCATATTTTGAGTGACAAGGAGCCTCGGCAGAGGGATGAAAAAGCCACATGCGGCCCCAGAGCCGTGGGTTGCTGACCCCGAGTCTAAGTTATGATCATGTGATAGAATAATATTTTGTTTGGATTTTATTTTTTTTAGTAAAATTAGTATTGTTACAAAACAAATGGTTGAATGCTCGTGTAAGATGGGGCTGTGACCTTGAGCGATAATCTGATGCCACATTGGAAAATAGGAACGCAATGGCTTTCTTGATCATTATGTCTCAGTGTTGGGAATATCTGTAAACTCTATTTATAATTCATTAATAGTAACAGGGTTGTTTGAACCACTTGATTAAAAATATTTATTGGTAAAATTAGGAGAATGAATCTTCAGGGGCCAGAATCACAGTTTTGTCACATCTGGAGAGTTTTTATTTATTATGTTCATGGGAAAATGAATTTTGTCAACCCTCATGTTATTTTGGAAATTAGGAACAGCTTTCAATTCTTTGCCTTTCTTTTTTCTGTTCCTTCTTACAACCTTCTGTATTCTTCACTTAATTCTTGGTGTGTGTGTGTGTGTGTCCCCTCCAGGGATTACTATTCAATAAAAGTATAATGGAAAAATTGTTGAGTTAACATTATTTTGACACTCTTTTTTCCCCCCAACCTAACAATGACTCTTTTATTCAAATTCAGTTTAAATAAAAATATCCTGAAAAGGCTTTTTCTAAAACACGACCGGAGGTTTTGGTTTCTTTAAAAAAAAAACATTTGTGTTTCTCATCCATCTTCAATTCTTCAGAAAACTGAAGAAGCAAAACATTTTCAAAGGAAAATAACAAGAAAGTCCAGTTGCCTAGAAAAAGCACCTTAGGAATAACCATGATCTGGTTGGGAGAATCTCCATAGTCATGAAATAAAACATTAAATTAACATTTAATTCATGTGTCGTTATTATTATTATTTTACAAAACCCATTTTACCCACCTTATTTGGGCTTTGATTAAATAGGAGGTTTGTTGATGCTTGGAGTAAATAATTTGATATATTTTCCCCTAATATCCAGACCACAAGACTACTTGGGAGGTAACTTGGTAGCAAGCTACGGATGTTAAAAACTAGTTTTCTTGATAACCTGTCCCAAGTGGGAAACCATATTTAAAATCCATTTAATTCTGCCCAAGTAAAGCCACAGATTTAGGCTTTGTGGATCAAGTCTTAATTTTGAAGAGAATTAAACTCTCTCAAAAGGGTTTCTCAACCTTGCCAATTTGAAGGTGTGTGGACTTCAACTTTCAAAATTCAGTCATTTAAAACCCTGCTGTTTTTTTGTTCGGGTTGTATGTGACCCGAAGCCAAGTTTGAGTCCCTGTAAAAAGTTTTCCCTGCATATCTGAAACTTGAAATTTCACGACTTTTCATCATTTCAGGGGTTCTCTATATGAGAATTTTTTTGGGGGGGGGGTTTCTTTCTTGCTGAAAACAAAAAAGTCACACTTGTTATGTTCCCGGGTCACCCTGACCCGGACCAAAAACTCTTCATTTGAAGTGCTTATGTTTGGTCAATTTGAATACTTTTTTCACTTGAAAAGTAGTCTGAACATTTCTGCACACAATGATATGAAAATTGAAATGAAAAAAGTAATTCTTATTGGTTTATTTTGCTGATAGAATGCATGCCCCCCCTCTGTTTTTGTGAAATATTTTTCAATTTATGGATAGTTTTGCTTGCAAAATGTGTTCAATTTTACTAAAGTTGGTGTGGGATTGGTAGTTTGAACATTTCTGAATATAAAAAAAATATAAATGAACTGAAATAAATGTTTCTTATTGGTTGTTTACAATCATAAATAAGTCCTCCCCCCCTTGGCTGCTTGCAAATATTTTCACTTTATATTTACGCAGGCTTCAAATCTGAAATATTTTTAATATCTTAGGCATTCATGTACTCATTTTAACATGCCTGATCATCATAAAAATATTTGTGGGTGAATAAAAATTTTCTGGGCAAAAAAAAAAATCACGTTGACTCTATTTCGGGTCATATAGACCCGGACCAAAATGATTTTTTTAGGTACTTGAATTTGGTCTTTTTGAAAACTTTTTCCACTGGAAAACTAGTTTGAACATTTATGAACATAATGATATGAAAATTGAACTGAAAAAAGTGAGGCTTATATTTTTATTTTGATCAAAAACCCCTCCCCCCATGCTTTCTGAATATTTTGTCAATTTATATTTTTTTTAGGCTACAAATCTCTAAGGAATATTCCCCCAAAAGTTTTGATATACTAAATTGAACAATCCTAAACATAAGAAAAATAGAAATGAACTGAAAAAAAAATGATTCTTATTGGTTTATTTTTTAATATAAACCATATTGTCTTATACTCGAGTATAAGCCTACTCGAGTATAAGCCTATTTGAGTATAAGCATGGGGGCCCATTTATGAGCAAAATAAACCAATAAGGATCATTTTTTTCAATTCAATTTTCATATCATTATGTTCAGAAATGTTCAAGCTACCAATCCCACACCAACTTTACTAAAATAGAATGCATTTTGCAGGCAAAATTATCAATAAACCTAAAACAAATTCACAAAAATGGGGGGGGGAGGCACATTTATGTGCAAAATAAACCAATAAGGATTAATTTTTTCAGTTCAATTTTCATTCCATTGTGTGCAGAAATGTTCAAACTTGTTTCCAGGTGAAAAAAGCTTTCAAAAAGACCAAATATAAGTACCTAAAATGATCAATTTGCAGTCCGGGTCAAATAGACCCGGGAACATAACATTAGGGAGTTTTTTCGAACAGAACAGCAGGGTTAAAAAAGATGGTGGTACTCATGGACCAGCACCAACTGAATTGGTTCTGTGATGTCATCATGATGTCAACAGTGGGTCGTTATGGGTTCGGGCTGGTTTCACCTAATCTGCACTTGTACCTTTGGGTTTTCCTGCCTAAATGTAAAACCCTTGCTTTTCTCCATATTAAATTTCATGTTGCTGGATAGGGCTTATTTTTTGGGTCTGTCAAGATCTTTTTAGACCCTGATCTTGTCTTCTGTATTATTTGTTATTCCTGCTGGCTTATTGTCATCTGCAAATTTGATAATTTCCCCTTCTATTCTCTCATCTTTTGCATTTCATTTCATTTCCTTTGTCTGAAATGGTATAAGGTTTTCTATCTGAGCGAGTTGGATCAGAAGATCCCCTAGGTGCCTTCTCCGGGTCCCGTCAACTGAACAATGTCGGTTGGCGGGCCCCAGAGGAAGAGCCTTCTCTGTGGCGGCCCCGGCCCTCTGGAACCAACTCTCCCCGGAGATTAGAACTGCCCCTACTCTCCTTGCCTTTCGTAAGCTCCTTAAGACCCACCTTTGTCGTCAGGCATGGGGGAACTGAGACATCTCCCCCGGGCATTTACAATTTATGAATGGTATGTCTGTATGTACGTTTGTTTAGAAAATGGGTTTTTAAAAATATTTTTAAATAGTAATTTAGATTTGTTGAAAATTGTTTTTCACTTTGCTGTGAGCCGCCCCGAGTCTGTGGAGAGGAGTGGCATACAAATCTAAATAATAAATAAAAGAAATAAATAAACTCTGTTATTCTGGCAATGAAATATCCACAACAAAACAACTAAGCTCAGAAAGCGCCAAAGACTTCCTTAGAATTTTACAGACTCAAAGTGAGGCGAGACAAGTGACGAGTCAACATTTCAGAGATATTTGCTTACCAGATTTCTCAATGCCTTCACAATAATGAAGGAGCTCCAAATTCAAGGAGAAACTCAGAGATATATCTGCCTTAAAAGTTGAACTATATAATGCAGTCAACTATCAGGGATTGCCCAAGTTAACCAGAGGAAATCATTTATGATATTCTGTAATAATGTCATAGCTTGCTTTATGATAATGTATATGACATTTTAAAAAGTTTGCCCAGTTTCAACTCCACAGGATTCACAAATCCCAGATTTTGGATACATTCTGTAAGTTAGCCCATTTGAGTTCACAGATTACTTTTTTGTTTTGATTTGATTTGATTTGATTTATTAGATTTGTATGCCGCCCCTCTCCACAGACTCGGGGCAGCTCACAACAGCAACAAAAACAATATATATTGACAAATCTAATAATTAAAAAAATCTAAGATAACAATTACACATTAAAAATCTAAAAGCAAGAAACACCAATATAACAAACATACATACAGTCATATCATGCACTAGAACTACATAGGCAGGGGGAGATGTCTTAGTTCCCCCACGCTTGACGACAGAGGTGGGTTTTAAGGAGTTTACGAAAGGCAAGGAGGGTGGGGGCAATTCTAATCTCTAGGGGGAGTTGGTTCCAGAGGGCTGGGGCCGCCACAGAGAAGGCTCTTCCCCTGGGCCCCGCCAAATGACATTGCTTTGTTGACGGGACCCGGAGAAGGCCCACTCTGTGGGACCTAACTGGTCGCTGGGATTCGTGCGGCAGAAGGCGGTCTCATAGATACCCTGGTCCGGTGCCATGAAGGGCTTTATAGGTAATAAGCAACACTTTGAATTGTGATCGGAAACTGATTGGCAACCAATGCAGACTGCGGAGTGTTGGTGTTACATGGGCATTTTTGGAAAAGCCCATGACTGGTCTCGCAGCTGCATTCTGCACGATCTGAAGTTTCCAAACATTTTTCAAAGGTAGCCCCATGTAGAGAGCGTTACAGTAGTCGAGCCTCAAGATGATGAGGGTGTTAAGTCCTATGTAAAGCCTGTATCTGAGGAAAATGGTTAAAAATAGCAGTCGCGCCTGATTGGCTAAGGCGCTGACAGTTCAGTTTTGGCGGGCGACTGAAAAAGTATATAAGGAGCGCCTTTCACTGTTAAAGTTAGACGCGTTCCAGCTGAAGTCACTTTCTCTGAGCTGAAGTCACTTTCTCTGAGCTGAATAAAGGAACCGTCAAAAGTACCCTGGTCTCCGGCGACGACGGACGAATGAACCCGCGCTCTCCACCATGGACAACCTGCCTGTCGGAAGAGCTCCTGAATTCTTCGACCCGGAGAAGTCCACCTGGGACGGCTACATCTCAAAATTCGAGATCTTCCTCGAAGCTGCCGGAATGAGAGACACCGACAACGACCGAAAGAGAGCGATCTTCTTGAACTACTGCGGCTCGGAGATGTACGATCTCGCCCAGACTTTGACAGATCCGCTGCCGGCAAACTCCGTCGCTTGGGACGCCTTGAAAACCAAGCTCGCCGCCCATTTCAAGCCCACGAAAACAGCCATCGTTTTCCGGCATCAATTCTCGCGAATGGGCCAACTCGACCACGAGTCAATCAACCAGTATTTATTTATTATTATTTATTATTTAGATTTGTATGCCACCCCTCTCCGTGAACTCGGGGCGGCTCACAACAGGCATAAACAAATCATACAAATCCAAATAGAGTCAAATAAATTTAAATATTTAAAAAAGTTTTAAAAAGAACCCCGATATACTAACAAGCACACACACAAACATACCATACATAAATTGTACGTGCCCGGGGGAGATGTTTCAGTTCCCCCATGCCTGACGACAAAGGTGGGTTTTAAGAACTTTACGGAAGGCAGGGAGAGTAGGGGCAGTTCTAATCTCCGGGGGGAGTTGGTTCCAGAGAGTCGGGGCCGCCACAGAGAAGGCTCTTCCCCTGGGGCCCGCCAACCAACATTGTTTAGTTGACGGGACCCGGAGAAGGCCCACTCTGTGGGACCACACGTCTTCGAACGGTGCTGTCAAAATGTAAATTTGACAACCCAGAAGCTCGCCTGATAGATGCCCTCATTTTCGGCATGAAAAACGCGACCGTCAGAAATAAGCTCCTCACAGAAGATGAGCCCTCTCTGCAAACTGTCATCAAACTGGCCCAGACAGCAGAAGTCGCCGAAGCCGCTGCCAAAGAACTAAAGAAGAATGACAAGCAGGAAGTCGTCGCTCAAATCGACTCTCAAACTTCCCGCGCCGAGTCTCCAGGCGACCTCGGTCAAGCTGCCACCTCCGAAGACAACTGTTTCCTGCTCCAACAGGACACATCGAGACCACTGAGGACACCTCGCCCTGTTGTCCCTTGCTCCGGCTGCGGGGGAAACCATCCACGCCAACGGTGCCCGTTCCGTGAAGCAATTTTCCGCCGCTGCAACCGCCAGGGACACATCGCCGAGGCCTGCAGAGCCCCCATGCCAGAAGAATCTTTCTCCACACAACGCTTCCCTCGTTCCCTGAACCAACAAGGCCAGGTGCGCGACAACAGAAGTTCTCGATTTTTCGGCCGAAAGAACTACTCCAACTTCAACCACGACTACGCAAGAGGTAACTTAGCCCTTTCAATCAATAGCACGGTTACAACCAACGGGGGCAAGATTGTTATTTCTCTGCTCCTTAACAAACAACCGTGCCAGATGGAACTAGACACTGGTTCTAAATATACTATTATGCCTTGGGAAAAACTCAAAATGTATATGCCTAATCTCACTAAAACTGCTCTTAATCCTACTGCATTAATTATTAAGGATTTTCAAGGGGGTATTATTCCTGTATTGGGGAAAGTTGATGTACCAATTTTGTTCAAAAATTTAAATTGTAATCTCCCTCTAATTGTGGTCTCAGGAGCTAAGCACTCCCTTTTGGGTTTAGAATGGATGGTCCCCTTGGGTATTGAAATCTCTGGTATTTGCAATGTCAAAAATATGGGTGTTCCAAACTTCTTAGAAGAATTCCCTGAGGTATTTAGCCCCACTTTGGGGTCTTACAAGGGCCCACCAATCTCTTTTTCTCTCGACCCTAAAATTCCCCCTGTATGGCTCAAACCTCGGAGAGTGCCCCTGCCACTTCTTCCTAAACTAGATCTCCAACTGGACAAGCTTATAGGTCAGGGCATTTTGGTCCCTGTGGACCAAGCCCCTTGGGAGACGCCTATCGTTACTCCTATGACGCCTGATGGCTCGCTACGAGTTTGCGCTGATTACAAGTCTACGCTTAACAAGGCCTTACAACACCATCCGTAACCTATACCAGTTGTGCAACAACTGCTTCACTCCCTGGGGGAAGGGAAAGTATTTGCCAAGATCGATTTGGCACAAGCTTATCAACAGCTGCCTGTCGATGGGCCTACCGCCTTGGCGCAGAATATAGTCACCCATAGAGGTGCATTTAAATGCACACGGTTACAATTTGGGGTAAGCGTAGCCCCTGGAATTTTTCAAAGCCTTATGGAAAGATTATTAGCTGGAATAAAAGGCACCATCCCCTACTTTGATGACATTTTAATTTCAGGGGAAAACCAATCCCAGTTAAACCAAAGAATAAGAGAAGTGTTAGCTAGACTGCAAAATAAAGGTCTCAGAATTAAACCAGACAAGTGCATTTGGGGAACCAGCAGTATAGAATTCTTAGGTTATAGGATCAATGGGGAAGGTATCCATCCAACTCCTGAGAAAATTAAAGCCATAAAAGAAGCCCCAGAGCCTCAAAATAAGACAGAATTACAGGCATTTTTAGGCCTTCTAAATTTCTATTCTGTTTTTTTAAAGCAGAAAGCAACAGCAGCAGAGCCTATACACCGGCTGCTACAGAAAGGAACTCCTTGGACATGGGGGAAAACTGAGTGTGAAGCTTTCTCACAAATAAAAAACTTATTGACTTCTAAAAGTGTAGTAATACAGTATAGCACTTTGCTACCCGTACGGCTTACGTGCGATGCGTCCCCATATGGGGTCGGGGGTGTCCTGGCACATGTCTTGCCTAATGACACAGAAGCCCCAATTGCATTCTTTTCTAGAACATTGTCCAGCACCGAGAGGGACTACAGCCAATTAGATAAAGAGGCCTTAGCCTTGGTGGCTGCAGTAAAAAAATTCCACAATTATATATTTGGCAGAAAATTTGAACTAATAACTGACCACAAACCTTTGCTAGGCCTTCTAGCCCCTAACAAACCCACACCTCCTTTTATGTCACCACGACTAATTAGATGGGCTATATTCCTTTCAGGTTACAATTATGATCTTAAGCATAGAGGAGGGACAGCAATCAATCACGCAGATGGGTTAAGTAGGTGCCCCATAGCAGAAACAGTAGAGGACCCAGCCCCATCTGCAGATGTGTTAATTCTAGAACTTGAAGACAACCCACTAACAACCGCAAAAGAGGTAGCTGAACACACTCAGCGAGACCCAGTTTTACAAAAAGTGATTAATTGTGTATTAAGGGGTTGGCATAACGAATCCCTGGGAGAAGACTTGACTGATTTCAAAAGTAAGAGACTTGAACTGTCATATGTAAAAGGGTGTCTTTTGTGGGAAGACAGGGTCATCATTCCTGTAAGTCTGAGAACCAAAGTCTTAACTCTGTTACATGTGGGGCTATCGTGAGGATGAAAAGTTTAGCTAGGGGGCACTTATGGTGGCCTGGTCTGGATGCAGACATTGAAAAGTGGGTATCCAAGTGTGACCCATGCCAAGAGTCAAGGCCAAATCCCCTCAAGACCACGCCAGTGGATTGGGAGCAACCTACAGGGCCATGGTCCAGAATCCATATCGATTTTGCAGGCCCAGTTGGGTCCCAATACTTCTTGATAGTTGTGGATGCATATTCTAAGTGGGTCGAGATTACTGTAATGAATAACATAACTACGAATGCTACTATTAAGGCTTTGCGCCATCTGTTTGCCACCCATGGCTGTCCTGACATATTAGTGTCAGACAATGGGCCCCAATTGACAGCCAGGCAATTTGAATTGTTCTTAGATCAGTTGGGGGTCAGGCATGCCCTCATCTCGCCTTACTCCCCATGGGCTAACGGGTTGGCAGAGAGGTATGTTCGTGTGGCAAAGGAGGCCTTGCCCAGGTCAGGTCCTGGGGAAGTGCAACAACACCTTGACCAATTTTTGTTGGCACAACATATCACCCCTAACTCTACCACCCACAAAAGTCCTGCTGAAATTCTGATGGGGAGAAAACTTAGATCCTCACTGGATAGACTGCATCCTATGTATTGTACACATGCTTATATGTCTGTAAATCCTGAAAGACACTTGTATTTGGGACAAAGTATTTTTGCTAAGAATTTTGATGGGGGTTTGAACTGGTTAAAGGGAACAATTGTGCAACAGACAGCGCCAAAGGCTTATATTGTACGTTTGGACGATGGCCGAATGTGGAAAAGGCACATCGACCACTTACGAAGGTGCCAAGAGGCTTCGTCTGAACAAAACTCTAACACGGATTCTTCCCCCTCGCTAGTCTCCCTCCAGCGACGCCGAGCCATCTTCCTCATCGGAAGTCGGTGTTGTGCCTGCCGACTCAAGACTGGGGGCCGGAGCGCAGCCTCAGCCCTGGACAATCAGTGGAGGTGCTAGCGAACCAACCTCCTCTTCTGCTGAATGCGAGGACTCAAATGATCTGCGCAGGTCCGAAAGGACTGTATGCAGACCAAGCAGATTGGAGGACTTTGTCACATGGCTTGCTGAATAACTTTTTTTTCTGACTAAGGAGGGAGGGGTGTTGAATCCCTATGTAAATAGCTGCCTTTATGTAAAAAGCTGTCTCTGGTTAAAATAGTTAAAAATAGTAGTCGCGCCTGATTGGCTAAGGCGCTGACAGTTCAGTTTTGGCGGGAGCCTGAAATGTATATAAGGAGCGTCTTTCTCTGTAAAACCCAGACGCGTTCCAGCTGAAGTCACTTTCATTAAAGAGTTGAAATAAAGGAACTGTCAGTTAACCGTGCTGCCTCCGGACTCTTCAGTAATCTTAAGACAAGCTTTAAACATGGCACGCACACATTTTAAAAAGGAATATTATGCCAGCCATTAAAATGGTTAGAACATTGTCAAAATCCGTAGCCTGGAACACGAACAGTAGATACAAATGCAGCCCTAAAAATATCACCCTCTTTTCCTCCTCCTGCTCTCGCCTTTCCTGACAGTATGTGTGCTGGTGTGCTGATAACTGTCCGGCTTGTTATTTGAAGACCCAGAATTCTATTTCAATAACTGGCCTGCTGGAACATGGAGAGAGGTTCAGCGAGTCCTTGGCAGGAAATTGCCTGGTTTCTGCTCCACCATTCAGATATTTTTCAAGCATTTAGGCAGAAGCATCACTGGGCCTATCGCCAGCCTATGAAGCTCCGCAAATGGTCTTAACTTCTGCCAATGGCTGGAGACGGAGAGGAAAGAGTTGTCGGGTGTCTGTACAGCCATGGGATTCTCCAGGGCTGCAATCTGAAGATCTCTTTGGGTTTAAAGCAGAGGTGGATTCCTGCTGATTCGGACCGGTTGTCAGGCTGAAGCCATCGTTTCATTTGGAGACTTTGGCCTGCTGCCAGAATTTTTACTGTGTGGCTTATTTTGTGGGTGCGGCTTGATGGTCATTTGACCAGGTAGGCATGGCTTGCTAGCCACGTGACCAGGTGGGAGTGGCTTGACAATCATGTGACTGGGTGTGGATTAAAGGTCATGTGACTGAGAGGGAATGGTTTACCAACCTAGATAAGTTTTCAAATAGGTGCTTGGATTCTTTTTCAGTTGATTAAGTCACATTATTTGATGAATAGGACAAATGAAAGACAACATTACTGTATTTGTTGAGGAGCACAGTAACATTTTAAGATTTTGGACTGAACCCACAAGGTTCAGTATGAGAACAGATTAGGCAAGTAGCTCAATTTTCTTTAATTGCTATAAAAACTCAGTTTTGGGGAATGATTAAAATGATTAAAGCGTTTATATGGGGAAGAACATACTATTTAATTATTTCCTATTTTAAAAGCAATTAAGGATCATGCTAAGATACTAGAGAAGGAAGGACAATAAAAACACTATTAAGTATTCAATAAACTTACTACCCCCACTGTGTTTCCCCCCCAGGGACACTGCAACCATCATAAATATGAATCAGTTGTCACTAGTGATGGGCGAACCCAATGCCGAACTCGAACTCCGAACGCTACGTGACGTCAAATCTCCACCCCCGGAATATCATAGTTTTTTATTTTAGTCAGAAGTCATTTTTTTCAGTGGCATTGTAACTTCAAACGGGCATTAAGTGAACTGTTTGTAAGTTGAGGACTATCTGTACCTATTTTGATCATAAGTTGAGGACCAAAATCTTACAGGGCCTAAGTTGTTAGCCAACAACATACATACTAGATCCAGAGGCTCTTGGTTGAACACAATTCTAAATGATGCTACAACTCTCCTGCATCTCTTTGTCACACCCTAAATTTGAAGGGTCAAAAAAATCTTGGCCATCAAATTTATACAGACCGAGAGCTTTGTGATGCTGGCTGCACACATGCCCCCAGTTAACGGCTACCAAAATGTTGACTACCACACTGTGGGCCTGGCTTATGCATTTTCTGTCAACATCTTTCAGTGGAAATTGGGTGCTCTGGCATGGAGCTCCATTTCCGCTACCCCGCTGCGTTCCACCCGAGATCTGGGCAGTAGCCCCCCCTACATCCCCCAAGGCTATAACATGATTTGTTCAAATGTAATATGAACCCACCTCCGAAAAAGGTTTTTTTAGCCCTAACAAGGTGTTAACAATCTTCCTGGCTTGCAGGATTTTTTCATTGCTACTCCTAAGGATTTTTTCCCAGCCTTAAATCTTTGCAGGCTTGTTTTCATTGCTATTCCCTCCGAAAAAGGTTTTTTCAGCCCTAACCAGGGGATAAATGATGTGCTGAAGACTAAGGACACTAGCCAGGTAAACACCTGGTAGGTAGATCCCCCCCCTTAATTTCCTCCAGCAAAACTAAGGTCCATCTTCTACTCAGGTGCATCTTATACTCCGAAAAATATGGTAATCATATCCATTTAATGCCAGGCATGAGTAATCTCTGTCAAAAAGTAATTTTCCTGCTATTTTAATACTGCAGTCTGAGTTTTCTGCTATTCAGTTATCAAACTTGCAGTAGAAAGTTTTTGAATAGCCAAGAAAATTCCTTTCCAAGCGATAGGGAAAGAAAGAAAGAAAGATCCCAGTCTTGACCACTTTTTTGAAAATCTCACCCACTCATCTGGGATGACCACTCCTCCCAATGAATTCTCCCCTCCCCCTGTCCCACCTATTCATATATATGCCATCCTTGCTTTAGGATGAGGAAGCCAGGCCTTGTAGTACTTCAGCTCACACGGATTAAAATTAAAGCCACCAGACCTATTGACACAGAGTATTAATAACAACAATAAGAAGAAGAACCGCAATAAAGGTTTAAGGATCAGAAGTTTGGTTAGAGTCACCCAATGTAATAAAACTAAATGTACCAAAAAGGAGAATATTTGGAGCTTGGGGTTGAAATGAGGGTTTCTTGGTGATCTCTGAACTTGCTTATTTTCTTTCAGACGTTTCATTACCAAACTAGGTAACATCATCAGTCATAGTAAGGAGTGCTGTTTTTGCTGTCAAACCAAAATGTGATTTGCTTGATTTTAGTTTAGTACACTGCATGAACTCATCCATTTAACCACGTCACTAGAGATCATCAATCTGGTCTAAAAGTTTAAGGCACCAGGCTAGAAACCCAGAGACTGTGAGTTCTAGTTCTGCCTTAGGCAGGAATCTGGCTGGGCAACTTTGGGGGCCAATCACCAGGACACTGAGCTTTAATCTTGCTTTAGGCATTTCAACTGGTTGGGTGACTTTGGCTGGACACTCTCTCCTAAGCCTAACTCACCTCAAAAGAGGGTTGTTGTTGGAAGAGAGCTGCCTTGAGTTACTTATAAAGTTGAGATAATAGAATAAGAGAGTTGGAAAGGACCTTGGAGGTCTTCAACTCTCAGAATTCCCCAGCCAGCATAGATAGATAGATAGGTAGGTAGGTAGATAGATAGGTAGGTAGATAGGAAAGAAAGAAAGAAAGAAAAAAGAAAGAAAGAAAAAGAAAGAAAGAAAGAAAGAAAGAAAGAAAGAAAGAAAGAAAGAAAGAAGAAAGTCTTCATCTTGATTTCCCATGTTGGTTTATTGACTCATTTGCCGCCGGTCTGCCCAACATCCCAAGTCATAAATCCTCACAATCCGTTCAATCAAACGATTTATGCTGGGACTCAAGAATACATTAAACCACAACCAAGCTGCTGTTAAACCTGCCAAGCCATGTGCCAGCCACCAAAGGCCCTTTTCACAGCCTGTTGCTTTTCTCGCAAGGCTTCAGTGCAGTGCAGATGAAGGCCCTATGGCCTGTGTGTGTGTGTGTTTGTGTGTTTGTGTCTGTCTCTCTCTCCGTGTCTTTCCTGGGCCACTATTGCAACCAGACCGGCACAGCACAGTCCTGGGACCTCCATCAAAGAAAGACCTTACTTTAGTTTTACCTTACACCCCAACCATTGAAAATTGTTCCTGCATTCACACACACCAGTTAACTTTAAATCCTGGTTGTAACATCGCACCAGAGCATGGACTGTTCTGAGTTGACACCATCCTTTTTACTCCTCCACCCCACACCCTAAAGCCAAGCCGACCGAGTGGCTGGAAATAAGGAGGAATTTCAACCTGGAAATAAGGAGGAACTTTCTGACAGTGAGAGCGATCAACCAGTGGAACAGCTTGCCACACGCCCCAACACTTGAGACTTTCAAGAAAAGACTGGACTGCTTATGGACAAGTGTGATGTAGGGTCTCCTGCAGCAGCAGGGGGTTGGACTAGATGACCTGCAAGGTTCCTTACAACAACAACAACAACAACAACAACAACAACAACAACAACAACAATAACCACAACTGTAACTCAACGTCGTATGGACAGCTGGTGGAACAAAGCATTGCATGGCCAGTTCTTGGAGAAGATTGAAGGCAATGGTCATGGCTTACAAGTGGAACACTCAAAAAGGAGACAGAAAGATTAATCCTGGCTGCACAAGAACAGGCCATTAGAACGAATGCTGTCAAAGCCAGAATTGAAAAATCAACAGACGATCCAAAGTGCAGATTCTGTAAAGAAACAGGTGAAACAATCGATCACATACTCAGCTGCTGCAAAAACACCGCACAGACTAACTACAAGCATAGACACGATACTGTAGCACAGATGATCCACTGGAACTTGTGCAAGAACTACCATCTACCAGTGGCAAAGAACTGGTGGGATCATAAGCCTGAAAAAGTGGTCGGAAATGAGCAAGCAAAACTACTGTGGGACTTCCGACTTCAGACTGACCGAATTCTGAAGCATAACACACCAGACATCTTGATTGTGGAGAAAAAGAAAGCATGGATCATCGACATCGCAATCCCAGGGGACAGCAGAATTGAGGAGAAGCAGCTAGAGAAATTAGTGAAATATGAAGATCTAAAAATCGAGCTGCAATGACTGTGGCATAAGCCAATGAAAGTGGCCCCAGTGGTCCTTGGCACCCTGGGCGCAGTGCCAAAGGATCTCAGCATACATTTGAAAACCATTGGAATTGACAAAATCTCCATCTGTCAATTGCAAAAGGCCGCTTTACTGGGATCAGCATAGATAATTTGCCGCTACATCACGCAGTCCTTAGGTGCTTGGGAAGCGTCCGACTGGTGATGAAATACGAAATCCAGCATAGTGATCTCGTTTGCTGTGTTGTATTGACAATAATAATAATAATAATAATAATAATAATAATAATAATAAGTGGTACAGTGAATGCATAAAACTCACACGCACACACACACCCCTCTTCCCAGTGACACCCCTTCAATCCCCCCCCCCGCAGCTTTTGCCCCGGTCCTTCGCCCTCAGCCCCCACCTTCTGCAGCCACTGGGTGTTGTTCTCCAGTACGGTCTCCAGCTGCTGCAGCCGCTGGACGGGCCACTGGGCTTTGGGCAAGGGCGGTGCGTCCCTCTGGAGCGAGTTTGACACTTGGAACGGGGCGGCGGCGGGAGGACTGCACGCCCCCTCGCAGCCCGCCAGCTCCGGCAGCAGGAAGGTGTAGGTGCAGGAGCTGTGTTGCAGACGATGCTTGTTTTGCTCCGGGGAGCCCCTGGCCAGCGGCGCCCCCGGCTGCAGCATCCCTGCCCAGATGGCCAGCAAGAGATGCGCCGGGACTTGCCACCTTCCCATCCTGGACCTTCCTCGGGCGGGACCTGCCGGCGAACTCCTCCGGCTTTGCAGCGGGCTTCTGCGCTGAGAAGTCCGGACGCGCCGCAATCTCGGGCTCCCCGCCTCTTGCGGGCAACAAGGAGAATGGAGGGCGGGTGGAGTTGGGGGGGGGCTCGGAGCCTTCCCACCCTCTCCGTCCTCCACCTCTTCCCGTCCCCCCTCCGCCCCCCCAAACTCCTGCTGGCTTTTGGAAGCCCGCCCGGGTGGCTCGGCTGGCCGAATGGAGCAAGGACCCGCTTTCGCGGAAGAGCGAAAAAGGGTCAAGAAAACACGCGCTCCCAAGTCAAACAGCTCCCCCCCTCCGGACCTTGCCTTCTAGGTCCAACGAGCGGGTGGGTGCCTGGCAGGCTGGACCGGTCAGGAATGGCGCAGAAATTCTCCCGAGATAGATATAACACTATTTTTATACAAACAAAATAAAAGTTAAGACAGTCTTAACTTTTATTCTGTTTGTTATCTATGACAGCAATTCAACTGAATTGGAATATATGGAATTTTATTAACTGTTAGCCCCCCAAACATAAATCATTACAAACCAGAATGGTAGGATTTAGAGATACATCATGAACCACAAATACCCAAATAAAATAACAAGCCTAGAGTTTCCATTGCTAAGTAA
This sequence comes from Erythrolamprus reginae, assembly GCF_031021105.1. NCBI lineage: Eukaryota > Metazoa > Chordata > Lepidosauria > Squamata > Dipsadidae > Erythrolamprus > Erythrolamprus reginae. The sequence continues at coordinate 25,147,175 of NC_091960.1, read as the reverse complement.
GACATTTGTTAAGTAAATCACTGCAGTTAATTTTTAGCAACATGCTTGTTAAGTGAACCTGGCTTCTCCATTCACTTTATCTCTCAGAAGGTCACAAAAGGGAACCACATGTAAAATAATCTAACATCTATATGTGAGGTCCAGGATATAACCTCTATTAAATGACAACGAAAAAATACAATTATATTAAGTATGATACTGTCTAAAGTTACAAGGAAGTAACAGTATCTAAAATACAATTATATTAAGTTACAAGGAAGTAACAGTATCTAAAACTACTAGTGTCAAAAAACTAAAAGTACTTAAAATTTAAACAAATTATAATTACAAAGAATGCATTTGGGGGAGATTACATGCCAAATAAAATAAACCCCTCTCCCAAACAATTACGTTATTGCAACACGCTCTACATGGGACTACCTTTGAAAAGCGTTTGGAGACTATATCTAGTCCAGAATGGAGCCACGCAAGTTGATGTGGGTGCACCCAGGTACACCCACATCATACCAACTCTCCCTGAGCTGCACTGGCTTCCAGTCAATCTGCAGACGCAGTTCAAGGTGTTAGTTATCACCTATAAAGCTCTACATGGCTAGACTATCTTCGGGACTGCCTTCTGCCACATAGCTCCTGTCGTGGTTAGCTCTGGCCCAGCTCCTGCCCAAAGGAATGTGGAGGTAGAGGTGGGGGAGACATCCACATGCCGCAGGCCAGTTTTGCTCCCAGTATAATCTGCCGACGAAACCTCCTCTGACCAAAGAAGCGTGAGTGACAGGGAAGAGGGGAGTTTGGCAGACAGCCCAGGAGGAGATCAATCATCTGTATCATCCCTGGATTCTGAACAAAAATTAATGACACATCCATGCATGCATAGAGTGATGAATAGGAGACAACAACTGAAGGATTATTACAAGAGAAAATGAGGCCACCTGTGGTTGGGTGGGGCTGCTGTAATTAGTGCTACAGATAAAAGTGCAGCCTGGTGTTTTAGCCTCATGGCAGTTTATCTGATTCATTGTTTTGTCAAGATCATGATATTTGCTGTTCAGGATTCTGTGTGTGGACTCTCTGGACTTTAGAATTGGACTCAATTTCCCAGTTATTGGGTGAGCAATTGGATTGCATTTAACCTGTGCCTTGTGTCTACCAGAAAATCCCTTTGACATTTAAAAAGGGAGCTGTTTCTGTTTTTCTGTTTATAAAAACTTTTGGGGTTTCCTTTTATCGTGTGGTGTGTGTCTTCCTGGACTAATTACCCTGTAATTACAGGCGGTTGAGATATGCCGGCAGAACAGCTCCCAGCAGCCGATAAGGGCCCACAGGGTTGGCCTTCTCCGGCTTCCATCAGCTAAGCAGTTTTGGATGGTATGGCCACAAGAGAGGGCCTTCTCTGTGATGGCACCCACTTTCTGGAATCAGCTGTCTCTGGAGATCTGTACTGTCCCCACCCTACTTGCCTTCTGGAAAGCCCTAAAGCCTAAAGGCCTGGGGCTGTTGACCAAATGACAACTCTTAGATCCGGCCCCAAAAGATATGTGTCTTTTTAAAGGAGTTTTAATTGTTATTAAATTGTTTTAGATGTCTTTCTTTCTGTTGTAAGCTGCTCACAGTCCTTCAGGAATTGGGTGTTATGTAGATTAGATTAGATTAGATTAGATTAGATAAGGTAGGTAGGTAGCTAGGTAGCTAGCTAGCTAACTAGATAGATAGATAGATAGATAGATAGATAGATAGATAGATAGATAGAGATAGATTAGATAGATAGATAGATATAGATAGATAAATTAGATAGATAGAGAGAGAGAGATGATAGATAGATAGATAGATAGATAGATGATAGATAGATAGATAGATGATAGATAGATAGATAGATGATAGATAGACAGACAGATAGATAGATGATAGATAGATAGATAGATAGATAGAGATAGATAGAGAGAGAGAGAGACAGAGAGAGAGAGAGAGAGAGAGAGAGAGAGAGAGAGAGAGAGAGAGAGAGGAAAGATACAAAACCGGGGTGGGTTGCTGGGGGTTCTTAGGGATTTGGGAGAATGTCTAGTTAAGTTTCTGTGCAGTTCACATAACCTGCAAATCCCATTCCTGGCTGGCCACACCTACCCCTCCCCTCCCCGGAGTCCCCACACAGCCCATTTTGGATGCAGGTAAGTGTAGGAACTGCAGTCCGGGAGGGTGAAAATCCCTCCCCCCACCATGGTGCAGGAGGTAGACTAGGTCAAGGGTAGCCAAAGTGGCTCTTCTATGACATGTGGACTTCAACTCCCAGAATTCCTGAGCCAACCATGCTAGCTCAAGAATTCTGGGAGTTGAAGTCCACATGTCATAGAAGAGCCAACTTTGCCTACCCCTGGACTAGGTCACGCCCACTATGGCCACACCCACCCAGCAACCGGGCACAGAACCCCTTGCTAAAATTTTTGAAGCCCACCCCTGTATAAAACCTAGACTAATCATGCATCTTATAAATGAACAACATCCCATGGGCTCCTGCTAATCTTGTAGCCCTATGCCTGGAAACAGAACATTGTCAGTCTTGATAGCTTCAAGGCAGGATTAGACAGATTCATGGATGCCAAGTGTATTGAAGGATGTCTAAGTGCCACCTCTATGTTGGTTGAGATAGGCAGGATTCCCTTGGGTACCATTTGTTCAGGGTCAAGGGAAAGGGAGGGTTTTGCCTTCTCTTTCTGCTCAAGATCCCCAAGGACAATTGGTGGGCCACTGGGTGACCCAGAATGCTGGACTTGATGGGCTTTGGCCTGATTCAGCATGGCTCTTCTTAGTTTCTTATGTCTGAATGCATTCAGTTATGGCCCTTTTCATCAAACCATAGTTTAGGGCCAAGGGTGAAGCCAGCCATTCTATACTTATGACATTTTTGAAGATACTCTGCATGAAAACAAGCCTGTGTAAATATCTCGAACTGAAAGACTTCCCATTTGAAATTAGATTTCAAAATTGCATTCTTTGAGTACAATCTGTTTACTTAGAAAAAAAAACTCACTCTTCTTTCCCGCGAAGGTCAAACTGCCCTTATTAATTCCAGTAAATATTTATGGCTCCGACCCATGGAATTTCATACGGATTGGCCTTCCCTTGCCTTCCTTCCTTCCTTCCTTCCTTCCTTCCTTCCTTCCTTCCTTCCTTCCTTCCTTCCTTCTTCTTTCTTTCTTTACTCAAGCAAATTGCAGACTTTTTGGCCTGGGGAAGTGACATCTGGTTTAGTCATGCCAGGTTTATTTTTTAAATCTTAATTATAGGGAAAGAAGAGACCCAGGTTCAACCCGGTCAGGAGTATTTGGAACAAGACTTTAGAAACACAAGATGGTACCCATGAGTGGGTGACCAAAGCCCCACCATATGTTACTAGACACAGATAAATGGGTGAGGCTTTCCATCGAGCAGCCAAAGGCATCGTCTTGATTTCTTCTATTTCCATCCATGGATGGTCCTGAATTCCGAAAATCAGCAAAATCTCACATGTGCGAGTGTCCTCATGTAAGATTTGGCTTCCTGCGCATACACAGAAGCCAAATCTTGCATGGGTGCGCGTGCTCACCCACTGGTCTCCCAAAGCTGCGCATGCAGCTCCATTTTGGCTACTGGTGCAATGGCGTCAAGCACACCGGTAGGACCCCAATACTCCTCCTCCCCTCCCCTCCCCTCCCTCCTCCATTCCATCCCATCCCATCCCATTCTCTTTTCTTCTCTTCCCTTCTTTATTCTATTCTATTCCATTCCATTGAGTTTATTTGTATTTATGTATTTATGTATTTATGTATTTATGTATTTATGTATTTATGTATTTATGTATTTATGTATGTATTTGATTGATTGATTGATTGATTGATTTTTATGCTGCCCTTCTCCTTAGACTCAGGGCGGCTTACAACATGTTAACAATAGCACTTTTTAACAGAGCCAGCCTATTGCCCCCACAACCCGAGTTCTTATTTTACCCACCTCAGAAGGATGAAAGGCTGAGTCAACCTTGAGCCAATGATGAGATTTGAACCGCTGACCTACAGATCTACAGTCAGCTTCCGTGACCTGCAGTACCGCACTCTACCTGCTGCGCCACCCTGGTTCTTTTTTCTTTCCCATGCCTGATTTGATCTTTGGATTGTCTAAAGGTAATTGTTGATTGATAACTTTTACATTGCTCCTGACACTTACAGACTGTTGCAGCATCCCAACTGATCAGAATTCAGCCGCTTAACAGCTGCACTGAATTGCTTAACAACCATGGCAAAAAAAAAAGGTTGTAAAATCAAGTGTAACTTATTTAACACTCCCTTGATTAGCAAAGGAAATGCTGGTCTCAATTGTCACAAGTCAAACCCACCTGTAATGGCTTCTTGACTATTTCAATGGTGTCTTCCTTCTCCTCTTAATAGCTTTCCGATTTTGCCCAAGGACACCCCCAAAGTCTTTTATAGATTACAGGGTCCCCCTGTCAACTGCACAACTTTCATCAGGGCCTCTTGGCATTGGTGAGACCCAGGTTCTAGTCCCCACTCAACTCTGGAGTCATTGGGTGACTGATGTTGAAGTGCCACATGGTTAGTAATGGTATGTTTCAAGGGAATCTAAATTCAAGATGTGACCATAAGATCTTGGTCATCACCTTGATTTTTTTTTTGGACCTTCCTCCTGTTGATATCTATGTTCTCCCATCCCATTGCTTTTAACTAGTACTGCCATTTCCTTAGTGATTATCAATTGTATGTTTAGCATTCTATTTATGTCCTCTTGCACTTTTTGCCAAAATTCCTGCACTATGGGGCATTCCCAAAACATATGCATAAACACTCCTTTATCTTGACACCCGTGCCAACAAATACACCTGACATTCTGCTGAAAGTGTGCGAGTTGAACAGGAGTATAATACCACTTATGTAATATTTTCCTTCTCATTTCCCTAATTCTTGTATTTTTACTTTTTCTTATATTTTCTTCTATATTTTCCATCTCTTGTACCTCTACTTGTATCTCATTTTGCCATTTTGTCAGTCCTTCAATTGTGTCCCCGTCTGACTGCACTAGCAACCTATATATTTTGGTTGCTTGTGCCTTTATACCCTCACTTTTTTCTCTTATTATTTTCTCTAACCCTGTCTCCTCCCTCAATTCTCCCTTTCGCTAAGATATTTGCATATTGCATTTATTTGTAGCCATCTTTCCATCTTTCTATATGGTTTCTACTTGGATAGAATGTCATTTAGAGAAATAAAACAAGCAGCAATAGAAACGCTCAGGCGGTAATAGTTTTGGGTTGGAAGGATGCGACAAAATGGACAATGCAAAATTGGTATAGGTACATGGTGGACCATATTCAATTTGAAATTATGGATAAAAGGATAAACTTGGATAATGAAACTGAATTGAGACAACTGATGGGATGGGGGGACAAGGTAAGATGATATATGATGAGTAGAATCCGAGACCAAGGTACAAGAAATAAATTGGAATCACTCTATAATATGTAAATAGATATATTGCTCTTGGATCAAAGTGGATCATATAAGAAACACCCCTGATTGGTGGTGGGGTATGTGTGTGTGTCGGGGTGGTGGGCACATTTCACTATGCACTGTTTTATGTTGTGTGTATATTAAACTTGTTAAAAATGAATAAAAATATTTTTTTTAAAAAAGGACAAAATAAAGGGAATATGTATATGTATATGTATGTATATATGTCACATGTTTTTTTTTGCTGAATTTGAAAATTAAGGGAGACTAGGATAGATCTATTTCGGCCTTATTTTGGCCTTATCAGCTAGCCATACCCACTGGGACTTGAACCTGCAACCTTTGCCTTGTAAGGCAGAGAATTATCCTCTAGGTTACAGTATCCAATCCCTTCAGTTCTGCACCAGGGAAGGGTTACATATTTTTGTGTCAAATCACCCTGGTGTATTGAAGGAACATCACAGCTCCTTATTTGCCTCTCGGCCCAACCCAGGGCCATTTCCAAGGCAGTTAATTTTATTGATAGCCGACAATTCTATCTGTATGTGTCACATGTTTTTTTGCTGAATTTGAATATATATAAAGATATCTATGGAGTCATTTTTCAAAGAGGAGAGAAGAATTTGCTGCTCATTGCAGCTCTTGGTTCTGGGCCCAGGTGAAATCACGCCATACAATTCATCTTTATTCTTTTGTAGTCTTGACTTTGGACCGTCTGCCTTTACCACTCTTTAATGCAAGCCAAAATCTGGGAAAAGCCGAAGGCATCAAGTACACAAAAAACCTTGTTGATTTGAGTGGATTCTTAAAAAAAAAAAAGGAGAGGGGGTGGAATGGAATTTAATTTTAAATCAAACGACAGGCAAGGTCTTACCTTTCGACAAGGGCCAAACCGCAAGGCCGAGCTGTGTGGGAAATCTACACTTTGCATCTGGATCGGTTCAGACCTGGGGATTTCCAATGTTGTGGTGTATGTGAGGTGTGCTGGACTAAAGGATGGCTGGGACATAGTATGCAACTATGCATGATTATAGCATTAATTGTTTTCTTATTAACGTCTTCTGTTTAATCATGTCCAATTCTTGAAGACTGCGGGATATGTCCCTATAATTTTCTTGGCAAAATTTGAGAAGTGTTTTGCCATCATCGGCTCCCTGGGGCTGAGAGACAGAAAGTGACTGGACCAAGGTCACCCAGCCGGCTTTTTTATTTTTTATTTATTTTATTACTTAGATTTGTATGCCGCCCCTCTCCGAAGACTCGGGGCGGCTCACAACATGTAGAAACAAATCATGGGTAATCAGACAAGTTTAAAATGTTTAAATATTAAAAACCCCATATGCTAACAGACACACACACAGACATACCATGCATAAATTAAACGTGCCCAGGGGGAGATGTTTCAGTTCCCCCATGCCTGACGGCAAAGGTGGGTTTTAAGGAGTTTACGGAAGGCAGGAAGAGCAGGGGCAATCCTAATCTCCGGGGGGAGTTGGTTCCAGAGGGCCGGTGCCGCCACAGAGAAGGCTCTTCCCCCGGAACCCGGAGAAGGCCCACTCTGTGGGACCTAATCGGTCGCTGGGATTCGTGCGGCAGGAGGCTGTCTGCCACACTCTCCTCCTCCCTGTCACTCATGTCTTTTTGGTCAGAGGAGCCTTCATCAGCAGATTCCACCGGGAGCAAAACAGGCCTCCAGCATGTGGATGTCTCCCCCACATCCACAGTCCTTGGGGCAGGAGCTGGGCCAGAGCTAACCACAACAACTCTGAAAGTAAAATATAGGTCACAATTCTTCTGTTGTTCCTTTGACTTTCTCCTGGATAAATCATACAAATCATACAAATCTGAGAAAAAACAGGGCTGCTGCTCAGAGTAATTTTGTTTTTTACTGCTTGAGAAATCCGACAGCCTCAGATCCTTAAGAGACACGTCCAAACCTCCCTTGCAGATGCTCTTTCACAACTCATGAGTAAATACAGAAGCCTCCTGGAGAAATCTCACCACGTTTCATGAATGTGGGAGAATCCATGTGAGATCTCACAAGATTTTTGTGCACTAAGGGAATGTGCTGTGGTCAAGCTACTAGACGAGATGATGGGACCTGAAGTCAGAAGGTTTTGCCATCTCCTGGCCATGCGTGTCGCCTGTGTGCAGGATGCAACTATTTCTATGCATCAGAAACCAGAGAGGGAAACCATATTTTATGGTAGGTGAGTTTAACAATGCCAACAATGTGCAGCAGCAGCTAAAAGAGCCAACACAATGCTAAGCTGCATCAAGATGGGAATACACTCCAAGACCATGAAAGTTTTAATACCACTCTACTACGCCCTAGTCCGACCACACCTGGAGTCAGGGCCACCATCAGGAATTTTGGGGCCCCATACAGCCTAAGTGTCTGCCCCCCCCCGCCATTTTAAAACTATTTTAAGTCGCCAAGCCACTCCATCCCCCGGGGATCATTTCCCACCTCACGCCAAGCGAGGCGGTCCCATAGGCCAGTGTTTCCCAACCTTGGCAACTTGAAGATATCTGGACTTCAACTCCCAGAATTCCCCAGCCAGCAAACGCGAGGAGCTGGAAAGGACGAGGGGAGAGAAAAAGCAGGGTACCAGCAGTCAGGCGGGTGTCTTGAGGGGGCACTCCCATCTGGAAGGAAGGGAAGAAAGGCGAGGGCGAGCTGTGAAGGAAGGAAGGAGGGAGGGAGGAATGGTAAAAGGGGCGATCAAGAGAGGAATGGGTGAATGAATGGACGGAGGGTGGGAAGGAAGGAAAGAGGGAAGGGACAGGAACAGAGGAAGGAAGCAAGGAAACTTATGAAAGGGGAGAGTAAGAGAGGAAGGACTGAAGGGAGGCAGGGAAGAAGGTACGAAGGAGAAAGAAAAGAAGAAATAGAGGAAGGGAAGGTAAAAGAGAGAAAGAAAAAGAGCAAGAAAGAAAGCAAGAAAGAGAGAGAGAAAGAAAATGAAAGAGAAATAAAAATAGAGAGGGGGTATGAAAGAAATGGAAGGAGGGAAGGAAGGAGAGAAAGAAAGAGAAAGAAAGAAAGCAAGAGAAAGAAAAAAGAATGAAAGAGCAAGAGAGCAAGAGAGAAAAAGAAAGAAAGAGAGAAAAAGAAAGAAAGAAAGAAAGAAAGGCAACTTCAAAGAAAGGCTCACTGAGCATCTCTCACTCTCTCTCTTTCTATCCCTCTTTCTTTCTCTCTCTCTTCCTTTCTATCTCTCCTCTTCCTTTATCTCCTCTCTCTCTCTCTCCCTCTCTCTTTCTCTCTCTTTCTCTCCCCCTCTCTCCCCCTTTCCCTCTCTCTTTCTCTCTCTCCCTCTCTTGCTATCTCTCCCCCCTCTCCCTCTCTCTTTCTCTGTCTTTCTCTCCCCCTCTCTCCCCCCTTTCCCTCTCTCTTTCTCTCTCTCCCTCTCTTGCTATCTCTCCCCCCTCTCCCTCTCTCTTTCTCTCTCTCCCCCTCTCCCTCTCTCTTTCTCTCTCTCCCTCTCTTGCTATCTCTTTCTCCCCCCTCTCTCCCTCTCTCTTTCTCTCTCTCCCCCTCTCTCTTTCTCTCTCTCCCTCTCTTGCTATCTCTTTCTCTCCCCCCTCTCTCCCTCTCTCTTTCTCCCTCTCCCTCTCTTTCTCTCCCCCCTCTCTCCTTCTCTCTTTCTCCCTCTCCCTCTCTTGCTATCTCTTTCTCTCCCCCCTCTCTCCCTCTCTCTTTCTCTCTCTCCGTCTCTTGCTATCTCTTTCTCTCTCTTTCTCCCCCCTCTCTCCCTCTCTCTTTCTCCCTCTCCCTCTCTCTCTCTCCTCCCTCTCTCCCTCTCTCTTTCTCTCTCTCCCTCTCTTGCTATCTCTTTCTCTCCCCCCTCTCTCCTCTCTCTTTCTCTCTCTCTCTCCCTCTCTTGCTATCTCTTTCTCTCTCTCCCTCTCTCCCCCTCTCTCCCTCTCTCTTTCTCTCTCTCCCTCTCTTGCTATCTCTTTCTCTCCCCCCTCTCTCCCTCTCTCTTTCTCTCGGCGGCGGCAAGGTCGTCAGCTGTGAGGCGGAGGTCCGGAACGGAGCACTGACGGCGGCGGCTAGACATGTTGCTAGACTCTGTAAATGCTGTCCAGCCGCCGCGGTCAGTGCCTCTGTTCCAGAGCTCAGCCTCCGTCTCACAGCTGACCACTCTGCCGCTGCCCCACGGCTACTACCCGCTGCCTGCGACTGCTGAGAGGAGAGAGGGGGGAGAGGGGCCTACTACCTGCTGCGGCTGCGGCCGCCATCACCCTCCCGCTGCACGCCGCCCTTCCGCTGCTGCTACCCTCCCACCAGCCCCAAATCGGAGGAGGGGAGGGGAGGGAAAGGAGGAGCCACCCCGCCGTAGCGGCTTGTAGAAGAGGGGGGCAGCGGCGCACCCAGCCGATCGGGCAGGTGTGTGTGTGTGTGAGTGAATTGCGAGGAAGGGGCTGGAGCAGCGGCTGCATCGCCCAACGCCGCCGCCCCGGGAAAAGGTAGAGCCGCGTTAAGGCCCTGCAAAGCAGGGCCGAAGCGGCAGCCCAGAAGCCGGCATGCAGAAGCCCATGGAGAAATCCCACAACTTCCGCATCGACGCTCTCCTGGCCGAGGAGCCAGCGCGGCCGGTGCCCAGCGTCTCCCCGGAGAGCTCCGCCAGCAGCCCCGGCGCCTGCCTGCGCACCGAGACGCCTTCGCCCTGCGCCCCGCCGGGCTTGGTCCCCCTGCCCGCCGCCGCCTTTGTCCCCAAGCCCGGCTTGCTCAACCTGCCCCCGCCGGCCTCCCTCGGCGGCTTGCCAGCCATCTACCCACCTCTGCTTTATCCAATCCTGGCTCTGGCCGGCCAGCACGCCACCTTCGCCTACATCACCAGCCCCAAAACTCACCTGCTGCAGCCGCTAGGGAAGCTCCAGCCGGGCGGGGCGCTGCAGTTGCCGGAAAACTTGAAAGGCGCTAAGAAGGAAACTCAGCTTCCTCTTCTCACAACTTTTTGAACAATTAGGGGCCCCGGCCTTCTGGCGCCAAATTTGCAGCTCCTTGCACATGCGCAAAAGGGCCCGGCCTGTTTCTTTTCTGAGGTGACAGTCTGCGCATGTGCAAGGAGCTGCTGACTGCGGGCCCTCTAATTGGTCAATTTCACCGGGCCCGGTACGGGACTCCCAGTAATACCCGTCTATCGCCGGCCCTGCCTGGAGTACTGTATTCAGTTCTGGTCACCACACTTCAAAAGAGACATTGAAACTCTGGAGAAGGTGCAAAAAAGAGCAACCAAGATGATTAAGGGATTGGAAACCAAGACTTACGAAGAGAGACTGAGGGAACTGGGCATGGATAGCCTAGAGAAAAGGAGGGCCAGAGCAGACATGATAGCAGTCTATGTATACGAGGGGATGTCACAGAGAGGAGGGGATCACTTTATTCTTCATGGCACCATAGAGCTGGACGAGTAACAACGGCTGGAAGCTGACCAAGGAGAGAATCAACATGAAGATAAAGAGGAACCTCCTGACGGTCAGAGCGATCAACCAATGGAACAACCTACCAGCAGACATTGTGAAATCCTACACTCTGGACATTTTTAAGAGAAGATTGAACTGCCACTTTACTGATGTGCTATAGGGTTCCTGCTTGGGCAGGGGGTTATACTCAATGGCCTTCATGGTCCCTTTCAACTCTAACAATAAATAAATAAATGAATGAATGAATGGATGGATGGATGGATGAATGAATGAATGAATGAATGAATGAATGAATGAATAAATAAATAAATAAATAAATAAATAAATTGAACACATACACATACAGGGTAGGTCACTCCTGGTTTGGACCAGATAGCCTGAACTGTTAGCAACCCGCTGCTGATGTAATTTTGGTGTCATGGATCCAATTCTGTCTGTGCCAGTTTGTGCTCACCACCATCTTTTTTCTGAATTTTAGGCCCATTTTCCTGTGTTTTGATGGCTTCTTGTCATTCTGTTCCTCCCCCCACCCTCCGGTTAATACTTTCTTTGCCCGAAGCATAGCTGACCAGCTCTACATCTATGTTTTGGGCTGAATCTACCTTCTGAGCATGCGCAAAAGTGAAATCACTCAAGGGGACGTGCACGAAATGTCGCAATGCGAACCGGAGGCGAAGGTAAGTGGAACCCACCCCCTGACTCACAACTAATAGAAAATAGCAATCATTGGATGACATGATAATAATAATAAATATTATTATTATTTATTAGACTTGTATGCCGCCCCGAGTCTTCGGAGAAGGGCGGCATACAAGTCTAATAAATAATAATAATGCTTCATCACTGCCTAACAAGAAAGGTTATTTGCAAGCTGATAATACAGGCTCAAGCAATTTCACATCACAATGATGCATGTCAGACCTTGATAATAATTCTCAATTACAACTGGTTGCTTAGCGACCATTCAGAGTTCTGACTGACCCAGTTCAAGGGAACTTACAATCTGGATTCCACGTTTAAATGGCCTGGTCCCCACTCTGCAGTGATCCAATTTCAAGCACCTGGCTGTCTTTCTGGTTCTGGGCAAAAGTGTGGCCATAGCGAACCGCTGATTTACTTTAAAGACCATTGTTTGTTTGTTTGTTTGTTTGTTTGTTTGTTTGTTTCTTTCTTTCTTTCTTTACTTACTTACTTACTTACTTACTTACTTACTTACTTACTTACTTACTTACTTATTGGATTTGTATGCCACCCCTCTCCGTAGACTCGGGGCGGCTAACAACAGTAATAAAAAACCAGCATGTAAATCCAATACTAAAACAACTAAAAAAACCTTATTGTAAAACCAAATATCCATACATACAAACATACCATGCATGAATTGTAAAGGCCTAGGGGGAAAGAATATCTCAGTTCCCTCACGCCTGACGGCAGAGGTGGGTTTTAAGGAGCTTACGAAAGGCGAGGAGGGTGGGGGCAATTCTAATCTCCGGGGGGAGTTGGTTCCAGAGGGCCGGGGCCGCCACAGAGAAGGCTTTTCCCCTGGGCCCCGCCAAACGACATTGTTTTGTTGACGGGACCCGGAGAAGGCCCACTTTGTGGGACCTAACCGGTCGCTGGGATTCGTGCGGCAGAAGACGGTCTCGTAGATACCCTGCTCCGGTGCCATGAAGGGTGCTCACTTAACAACCACCACCAGGGGAAAAAAGTCATCAAATTGCATTCACAACATACAACCATAATGGGCAGGATGCATTATGGTTGTGTCTTGAGGTTTACCATGCATCATTGTGATGTGAAATTGCTTGAGCCTGGTTTGAGTTTAGAAGTAAACATAGTTGAGTTCTAGTTAGCGCTTTAATGTGAAACCATCAGGATGCTCCAGAGTTAGGGAGTAAATTAGGGCGTTGGAAAAAACATCTCAGAGTTCAATCCTCAGCCATTTTTGTCCTGCTGCCAACACTACTGCATGGACGTGTCCATGGACTCACGGAGATTTGAGTTCAATTCAAGGGCAGCCTGTTTTTTTTCTTACATTCTTTTGGCCATTGATATGGTCAGCAACAGTCCAGTTACTAGATTGGAAGAAGATTCAGATGAACCCCAAATAACTGCTTGGTTTTGTTTTCAATATTTTCCTCCAACCTTTCAAAATTCCCTCCCATAATGGCTTGTATAAAGCAAACGATGCAACGTTGCAATTTTTAAAAACTTTACAAACAACAGTAAAACTATCTCACAAATCAGGCTGACAGTTATAGAAAACCATTTTTAAAAAAAATCAAGAATAAGCCAGCTATTCAAACCAGAACATTGGCTCAGCATTCAAAATAATAACTTAGCTACAAATAATTGACACTCAAACTGATGAGGAAAATTTTATCCAACTTTCCATTGAGTGCAACTTTCATACGTGTTGTGCTGTAGTTGACCTTAAAGCAGTCAGTTTTAGATATGAAAATGACACGAAATGGAGATAGGACTCAGTTTGCTTTGAGTGAGAAAAATAATCAGTGTGGTACCTCTGTCATTGATGATCTGGGGGAAGCTGGGTTCAAAAGCTATCTTTGTTCTCATCATTATGTGTGACACCCAATAAAAAAGGATAGAAGGTCATTACACAGAGTTGGCCTTCTCCGGGTCCCGTTGACTAAACAGTGTTGTCTGGTGGGCCCCAGGGGAAGAGCCTTCTCTGTGGCGGCCCCAGCACTCTCGAATCAACTCCCCCTGGAGATTAGAACTGCTCCCACCCTCCTTGTCTTTCGTAAACTACTCAAGACCCACCTATACCGCCAGGCATGGGGGATTTGAGACATCTTTCCCCCAGGCTCCTTATAATTGATGTTTGGTATTTTTGTGTTGTTTGGTTTTAATATGATAGGGTTTTAGTTATTTCTTTCAATATTAGACTTGTGCTAGTATAATATTGTTTTTATCATTGTTGCGAGCCGCCCCGAGTCTTTGGAGAGGGGCGGCATACAAATCTAATATATTATTATTATTATTATTATTATTATTATTATTATTATTATTATTACACGATCACAGCAATTTGATTGACTTTTTTCTTAATCATACACTGAGTTCTCGAATTATGACTGTGAGGTTGACAATTATAAAAAGAGACACAGAAGACTGGATACAATTTTACAGTCTTTTTCATGGTGGTTATTAAGCAAATCACGTAGTTGTTAAGCAAATTCATTGTTTGTCATATATTTATTTTATTTTATTTATTTAGTTGTCAAACATATCCAAGATAACAGTAAGTAAGTATAAATGGGGACAATAGGACAGTAAGACAGAGGCCATGGACACAGTGGTGTGCTTATGCATGCCTGTTACAGATCTCTTAGGAATGGGACGAGGTCGACAGTGGACAATCTAAGGTTAAAGTTTTGGGGGCTTGGGGAAGAAACCACAGAGTCGGGTAGTGAATTCCAGGCATTGATCACTCTGTTGCTGAAGTCGTATTTTCTGCAGTCTAGTTTGCAGAGGTTTATATTAAGTTTATATCTATTGTGTGCTCGTGTATTGTTGTGATTGAAGCTGTCATTGACAGGTAGGACAATGTGGCAGATGATTTTATGAACTGCATTTAGATCGGTTCAATGTGATGGGCTGGTTTTGCTGGAAAACAGAACTAAGAACTGGTCTCCAGCAATGCTGGTGTAAATTGCTGTCATGTGACGCGGGCGCTGCAAGTGGCCATAAATATGGGTCAGTGCCTTATATCACCCTTGCAGAGGGGACATTGGAACTTAAAAACTGGGATGTAAGTAGCTTTTGGAGGGTCTTTTGTAACTTCAAATAATTAAGAGCATAAGAAGAGCCATGCTGAATCAGGCCAAAGCCCATCATAGAAACATAGAAGACTGACGGCAGAAAAAGACCTCATGGTCCATCTAGTCCGCCCTTATACTATTTTCTGTATTTTATCTTAGGGTGGATATATGTTTATCCCAGGCCTGTTTAAAGTAAGTTACTGTGGATTTACTAAACACGTCTGCTGGAAGTTTGTTCCAAGCATCTACTACTCTTTCTGTCAAATAATATTTTCTCATGTTGCTTTTGATCTTTCCCCCAACTAACTTCAGATTGTGTCCCCTTGTTCTTGTGTTCACTTTCCTATTAAAAACACTTCCCTCCTGGACATTATTTAACCCTTTGACATATTTAAATGTTTCGATCATGTCCCCCCTTTTCCTTCTGTCCTCCAGTCTATACAGATTGAGTTCATTAAGTCTTTCCTGATACGTTTTATGCTTAAGACCTTCCACGATTCTTGTAGCCCGTCTTTGGACCCGTTCAATTTTGTCAATATCTTTTTGTAGGTGAGGTCTCCAGAACTGAACACAGTATTCCAAATGTGGTCTCACCAGCGCTCTATATATCAACTCCAGCATTATGTGTCACACAGTGGTCCACCAATTGTACATGGGGATCTTGAACAGAAAGAGAAGGCAAAACCCTCCCTTTCTCTTGACCCCCCAACAAATGGTACCCAAGGGAATCCTGCCTGCCTCAGCCAACATAGAGGTGGCACATGGACATCCACTTCAATAACCACCGATACACTTGGCATCCATGAATCTGTCTAATCCTGCCTTGAAGCCATCCAGGCTGTTACGACCACTTCTAGAAGTGAATTCCATAAACCAGTGACCCTCTGGGTGAAGAAATATTTCCCTTTATTTGTCCTCACTTTCTTGCCTATGAACTTTAGGGAGTGCCCCCTCATCCTAGTATTGTGTGATAGAGAAAATAATTTTTCTCTATCCACCTTTTCTATTCCTTGCATGATTTTATACACTTCAATCAAGTCACCCCTTAAACGCCGTCTTTCAAGGCTGAAGAGACCAAGGCGTTTGCAACCTGGTTTCATAAGGGAGGTGCTCCATTTCCTTGATCATAATTGTTACCCTTTTTTGCACCTTTTCCAGTTCTATTATATCCTTCTTGAGGTGGGGTGATCAGAACTATACACAGTACTCCAAGTGTGGTTTCACCATTGATTTGTACAGAGGCAATACAACACAACCCTTACAGACTTATTTTCGATTCCCTTCCTAATCATAGCAAACATGGAGTTTGCTTTTTTTTTAACTGATGCTGCTTTTAAGGGTTTCCCTGCAGCTCGGCAAATCAGTGACAGGCATTCAAATCTGGCACTGCTATATTGGCCAATCAACAATGGTTATGCAAATGTACTATGTATGGCAGTAGGTACACTGCTTGCACATCCCAATGTTTCTATAGGTTCCACGGTTGGGATGATGGATCACAGAAGGAAATAAAATCCCGCCCCCGGCAGTATAGAAAATTCATGGGATTTTGCAAACAGGTCTCTGTCAAGATGATACCTGAAGATAAAAGGAGTATAGGGCAGTGATGGCGAACCTATGGCACAGGTGCTACAGGTGGCACGTGGAGCCATATCTGCTGGCACGTGAGCCATTGCCCTAGCTCAGCACCAATGTGCATGTCTGTGCCGGCCAGCTGATTTTTGGCTCACACAGAGGCTCTGGGAGGGTGTTTGTGGCTTCCAGAGAGCCTCCAGGGGGATGGGGGGCATTGTTACCCTCTCCTGGCTCCGGGGAAACCTTTGGGATCTGGGGAGGGCAAAACGCGAGCCTACTGGGCCCACCAGAAGTTGGGAAACAGGCTGTTTCTTGCCTTCAGAGGGCCTCCGGGAGGCGGGGGAAACTGTTTTCGCCCTCCCCAGGCATTGAATTATGGTTGTGGGAAAACACACATGTGCAATAGCGCACACCCATGCTCTTTCGGCACCCGAGGAAAAAGAGGTTCCCCATTCAGTAAAACTGAACTAACAGTGGACCCTCACTCAGTCAAAGACCTTGGAGTACTCATTTCCAATGACCTAGGTACTAGAGCCCACTGTAACAGCATTGCCAAAAAGGCTTTAAGAATTGTAAACCTAATCTTACGTAGCTTCTTCTCTAGAAACACTGATTTATTAACCAGAGCATACAAAACATTCGTCAGACCTATTCTAGAATATAGCTCACCTGTATGAAATACACACTGCATATCAGATATTAATACAATTGAAGGAGTCCAGAAATACTTCACAAAAAGAGTCCTCCACTCCTACTCACGTAACAAATTACCCTACTCCTCCAGACTTCAAGTACTAAATCTAGAAAATTTACAACTACGTCGTCTCCGAACTGATTTAACTGTTGTTCATAAAATCATACATCATAATGTACTCCCTGTCAGTGACTACTTCACCTTTAACAACAACAACAACAACACAAGAGCATATAATAGATACAAACTGAATGTAAATCGCTCCAAACTTGATTGCAGAAAATACAATTTCAGCAATAGAGTAGTCACCGCCTGGAACTCATTACCTGACTCTGTTGTTGCTTCCCCCAACCCCAAAATCTTCAACCTTACATTATCTACAATTGACCTCTCCCCTTTTCTAAGAAGTCTGTAAGGGGCGTGCATAAGTGCACCTATGTGCCTAATGTCCCTGTCCTACTTTCTTATTATCCTTTCTATTACTACGTTCTACTTATGTTATATTATTTATGTTAATATGTACTATAATACTGAATAATGTACTATAAAACTGAATAAACAAAATATCACAGCCAACCCCCACTCAGTTAAAGACCTTGGAATACTAATATCAAACGATCTAAGTGCCAAAGCCCACTGCAACAACATCGCCAAAAAGGCTTCCAGAATTGTTAACCTGATCCTACGCAGCTTCTGCTCCAGCAATCTCACACTACTCACCAGAGCCTACAAAACATTTGCCAGACCCATCCTTGAATACAGTTCATCTGTCTGGAACCCACACCACATCTCGGACATCAACACCCTAGAAAATGTCCAAAGATACTTCACCAGAAGAGCCCTTCACTCCTCCACTCAAAACAGAATGCCCTACAAAAACAGACTTTCAATCCTAGGCCTAGAAAGCTTAGAACTACGACGCCTAAAACACGATCTAAGTATTGCCCACAAAATCATATGCTGCAACATCCTGCCTGTCAATGACTACTTCAGCTTCAACCGCAACAACACAAGAGCATGCAACAAATTCAAACTCAATATTAATTGCTCCAAGCTTGACTGTAAAAAAATATGACTTTAACAATCGAGTTGTCGAAGCGTGGAACTCATTACCTGACTCAGTAGTGTCAACCCCTAACCCCTAACATTTCACCCTTAGACTATCCATGATTGACCCCGCCAGGTTCCTAAGAGGTCAGTAAGGGGCGTACATAAGTGCACTAGCCTGCCTTTCGTCCCCTGTCCAATTTGTCTCCCCTTATCCCATATGTCATATATCTTTCCTCCCTTTCATATATCTTCTCCCCCATTTTCGTATCTTTTCCTTGTATGTAATACTTCATGCCCATTCCCCTCGATGTGTTTTGTGTATTGGACAAATAAATAAATAAATAAAAATTTAAAAAATAAATACTATACTTGTTTGACTAATAAATAAATAAAATAAATCACTGGAGTACAGTATGCAATGAGATGGTGAGGGAAAAAACAGAAATAGAAGTAGTGCTTGTGATGTGAACGCAGGAGGACAGTTTGACCTTGCAAGAGGTGCATCCTTGGCACCTGAAATCTTTGAGCAGTGAACATTGGCCAAATTGGTGTGATAGGAGAGAAATGTGAAGACAGAAATCAGATTGTCTAGGACAGTGTTTCCCAACCTTGGCAACTTGAAGGTGTCTGGACTTCAACTCCCAGAATTCCCCAGCCAGCATTCGCTGGCTGGGGAATTCTGGGAGTTGAAGTCCAAATCTCTTCAATTTGCCAAGGTTGGGAAACTCTGGTCTAGGAATCAGCCAACTGAAACGGGAAGGAAGGAGTCATTTCAGAGGAGTTCCGTGTTTTTATGGTAGATGAAAAAACTATCAAAGAAAGTGGGAAGACTTCATTATGAACACAAATACGTATTTGGATTCAACATTCCAAATTATGGAAGAATCTTGATTCCAATCCCAGAAAAGCCCAATGAAGAATAGAAAGATTCAAGTCTACTTAGATTTAAAAATAAAATTGAAAGATGAATAATTCTGTGGGGACCTGCTACAACACACTGGAGATGCAGATTAGAACAAGGGCTATCATACTAATTATAGGAAACTGGAGTATAAAAGCTGAACATGAAGAACATCTGGAATAATGAGAAAGTTTCCCCTCAATGGATGAAACAAAACAGGGGTGAAATGGGGAGAGTTCAGCCAAGAAAAGTCAATGTTTACAGCATGTCCAGTCAACGGAGCAGTGGAAGTGATGTGCCGGTGCCTGGAGGCTGTTGGGACCTGGATGGGTGTCAACAAACTCAAACTCAACCCAGACAAGACGGAGTGGCTGTGGGTCTTGCCTCCCAAGAAGGACAATTCCATCTGTCCGTCCATTACCCTGGGGGGAGAACTATTGACCCCCTCAGAGAGAGTTTGCAACTTGGGTGTCCTCCTCGATCCACAGCTGACATTGGAACATCATCTTTCGGCTGTGGCGAGGAGGGCGTTTGCCCAGGTCCGCCTGGTGCACCAGTTGCGGCCCTATTTGGACAGGGAGTCATTGCTCACAGTCACTCGTGCCCTCATCACCTCGAGGTTCGATTACTGCAACGCTTTTTATATGGGGCTACCTTTGAAAAGTGTTCGGAAACTTCAGATCGTGCAGAATGCAGCTGCGAGAGCCATCATGGGGCTTCCTAGATTCACCCACGTTACTGCAACACTCCGCGGCCTGCACTGGCTGCCGATCGGTTTCCGGTCACAATTCAAAGTGTTGGTTATGACCTTTAAAGCCCTGCATGGCATTGGACCAGAGTACCTCCGGAACCGCCTGCTACCGCACGAATCCCAGCGGCCGATAAGGTCCCACAGAGTTGGCCTTCTCTGGGTCCCGTCGACCAAACAATGTCGTTTGGCGGGCCCCAGGGGAAGAGCCTTCTCTGTAGCGGCCCCAGCCCTCTGTAATCAACTCCCCCCAGAGATTAGAATGGCCCCCACCCTCCTTGTCTTTTGCAAATTACCCAAGACCCACCTTTGTCGCCAGGCATGGGGGAGTTAGGATATCCCTTCCCCTAGGCCATTACAAGTTATGTATGTTATGTTTGTGTGTATGTTTGGTTTTTATAATAAGGGTTTCTAGTTGTCTTATTAAATTGGATTGTTACATGTTGTTTTTTATCATTGTTAGCCGCCCCGAGTCTGCGGAGAGGGGCGGCATACAAACCCAATAAATAATAATAATAATAATAATAATAATAAAGGCCGCCTTCTAACAATCTAAAAAAAGTTCTACCCACGGACAACACTGGATGGACATCAAAATTAAATTGACAGTGTATTCTGCATTGAGAAATGGAGAAACTCTGTTTATTCAAATTATATCTTGGGGGGGGGGGTTGACACACCCACTCAAATAAGATCCATACATCCACACTCTCATTGTGGCTGTCCGAGGCCCATTGCATGGTTGAAAAGTCAAGATTTCAGAGGAAAACCATTTGCTCAGCTGAACAGCATCCGTGACCAAGGGCTCATCTACAAGACCCTCCAGGGCTCAGTGGGCGTCTAGAATGTGATGGGTGAAGTCATTGCATCAGATTGGCTTAGAAGCTTCCTGGGTGACTCTCAGCAATTCCCTATCGCTTCTCACCCAAACTTCCTCATTGAGATACTGTTGGGAGGACAAATGGAAGGAGAGTGTGTCATCAGTCTATACTTATAAGGACACAAAGAAGGGGGGAAGGAGAAGAGGAGAGGAGGAGGAAAAGTAGGGGAAGGGAAGGGATGAGAAGGGAAGGAAAGGAAAGGAAGGGAAGGGAAGGGAAGAAGGAAATGGAAGGGAAGGGAAGGAAAGGGAAAGGAAGGGGAAAGAAAGCAGAAAAAGGAAAAAAGGGGAAAGAAAAGGAAAGAAGGAAGAAACTGTAGAATCAACTTTTCCATTTCATTAGTAGTGTACCTAGGAATGCTGCAAAATGATATTTTCTCTTTATTTGTTGGTTGATTGATTACATTTATAGTATTCCTTCACTCTGAAAGTTAAGGGCAGTGCATGTGTGGGAAAACCTTTGGTTACCCTTCTTTAATACATAACTTATATTTCCTCCTTCCCTACCTCCCTTCCTTCTTTCCTTCCTTCTTGTTTCCTGTAATCCTACTCTAAGGGCCTGAAGCCACAAGTGATTGAGGCAGATGTACCCACAGATAAATAAATACAATGAAAATAAGGATCTCCTTTGATGCTCTGTTCAGAGTAGCAACCTTGTGAGGGAGGCTAAGAGAGATTGTGAACATCTAACCGTGTCCCATGAAATTCTATGCCCAAAGGAAGCCCAAACATGGCTCTCTCCACTCGTGGTAAAGGTAAGGCAGGAGGTCAGTAGAGAAGGGTATAAGACGCCAACTCTTTTGTCCTTGGAAATGGCAAAAATGAAGTTTCTAATATATTTATATATTAATATCTTGGATCATTTTCAAAATGTTCACAGAGCAACTTTTGTCCAGACAAGGATACTCCTACTTCAAAACCTCTCAAGCTGCGGAGAATTCTTACTCCAGTGACCTCTAAATCAAACTGATTAAGCTCGCCAAAATATTTGGATTTCGGAGATTTTAATGAGCACACCCGTCATGTAAAATTGAAAATATGCAGAGGCCAATGGTCTAGATGGGAATGAGCAATTTTGCAAGGTTTTTCTTCACCCCAAGGAGGAGATGAAGGCGGTGGAAGGCTGGGATCGGGAGGTTTAAAACAGAGAACAATCAAGTACCGGAATTTGCTCAGTTGATTTTAAGTTGCTGAGAGGTGACTCCAGACGGACTGTAACCAGTCCTCCTCCTGACCCCAAGCAAGAGAAGGAAGACATGAGAAGGAAAAAGGGGAAGATTAAACATTAGTAACAAATGTTGGAAGTGTAAAAAAGAAGTGGGAACATACTACCACATATGGTGGCAATGTAACGAAGCAAAAAAAAATTGGATTCAAATTAGGGCATGGATGGAAGAAATATTGGGCTATAAAATTGAAATAAAACCAGAAATGTATTTATTAGGCATAATTAGAGGCAAACATAGCAAAGAAAATTACTACTTAATAAATCACTTACTAACTGCTGCAAGATTAGCATATGCACAAGTCTGGAAACAAGATAAGATTCCAAACAAAGAAACGGTAATTAAAAAAATATTAGACTGTGCCAAATTTAGCAAATTAACATATGAAATTCAAAACCAACAAAATAAGGACTATTACAAAGCGTGGGGAAAAATTTACAACTGGGTGGAAATTAAGAAAAAGGTATAGTAAATAGAATTGTTAAAAAAAATAATTTTTGTAAATATATCAAGTGTAAATGTTTAATGTTGTATTGTTTGATGTCTAAATGTTTGTAAGTCATATAAAATAAATAAAAATATAATAATAATTAAAAAAAAGAGTTCTCAATCTGTACTTAACTGTGAAATATTCAAAAAGTCCTGGTAAATCCTGGAGCAGTCAAAAATCAAACAGCATTCGTCTCTCACCGAACGGATAATCTCTCAGCGATGCTGGCAATTTACCAGCAGTCCCATTAGCCTAATTGCCCCAGCTACAGGTGTTCTCCCTTATTTTCTATACTACTTGCACAGTTGTTCCCTTCTCGTCATAAACCTGTGCTTGTGAGCATCTATGAATCCCTCTTCCTCTGAATCCAATGATGATTCACTAATGGGGTAATTAGCTAATGGGCTGCCTGTAACTACCTCATCATCAGATCCTGCTTCACTCCCAGAATCTGCCCTTGACACAGAATCCTCACTGTCCGAAGCTGTTGGCAGCCAAACCGGTCTCTGATAACGTGAGGATTCTCCCAAACCAACATCCACAGTCCTTGGAGCAGGAACTGGCCCAGGGCCAACCACAACATAAACAGTGTTATATCTTTGTATACTACCAATACTTTATTGACAAAAATAAATGAATAAATAAAGGTTCTGGAGAAGTGGTAGTGGAAATTTTGAGTAGTTCGGAGAACTGGAAAATGCAACCTCTGGCTGGCCCCAGAGTAGGGTGGGAATGGGGATTTTGCAGTATCCTTCCCCCAGGAGTGGGGAGGGAATGGACATGGGGCTTTTTGTCCTGGTTCTCTGTAGGCATTCCTAATAAAAAATAATTCCAGTTTCATATCTGTTTGTTGGTTTGTTATCTCTTCAATCCATTTTCTTAACCTGTTCCAGCATTGCTTTGCTTTTTGACCTGACCACCACATGTGGTAGTATGTTCCCTGATTTTGTTTACATTTCCAACATTCTGGTGATGTGTTGGGGGACATTTTTTCTAAGTCATTTTTTCAATGCCATTATAACTTCACATGGTCACTAATGGAATGGCTGTAAGTAAGGGGTTAGCTGTATTCAGCTGATTCTGGTAAGCCCCTCTGAGAGATGTTTGGTCTCCCTATTTAGCAGCACAGGTGAGCTCAGAGAGTTTTAGCTAAGCCCTCACAGATTCCACAAATCTTAAGAAACAATATATCAGCCTGGCTTATGCATTGCACTCATCCATAGCAACTGATCAAAATTATGTGTTCAGCTACGCCCACAATTCAAGATGGCAGAGATGGTATTATGGCAATGTGTCTGCCAACTTGCGGGTTTTAATACCCTCTTTGGATGCTGCTGCACACATGTTAAAATATAAATTTTATACATTTTATATTTAGCCGCCCTGAGTCCTACAGGATTGGGTGGCATAGAAGTCATATGAATGAATGAATGAACAAACGAATGAATGAATGAATGAATGAATGAATGAATGAATGAATGTCTATCTCTGTGGATCGGTGGTGGGATTTAATTTTTTTTTACTACCGGTTCTGTGGGTGTTGCTTGGTGATTGTTGTGGTTAGCTCTGGCCCAGCTCCTGCCCCAATGTGCAGGTGGATGTGGGGGAAACATCCACATGCCGCAGGCCTGTTTTGCTCCCGATGGAATCTGCCGACAAAGCCTCCTCTGACCGAGGAAGCGTGAGTGACAGGGAAGAGGGGACTTTGGCAGACAGCCAAGGAGGAGATCAATCATCTGTATCATCCCTGGATTCTGAACAACAATTAATGACACATCCACACATGCGTAGAGTGATGCATAGGAGACAACAACTGAAGGATTATTACAAGAGAAAATGAGGCCACCTGTGGTTGAGTGGGGCTGCTGTAATTATTGCTACAGATAAAAGTGCAGCCTGGTGTTTTAGCCTCATGGCAGTTTATCTGATTCATTGTTTCGTCAAGATCATGGTTTTTGCTGTTCAAGATTGTGTGTGGACTTTCTGGACTTTAGAATTGGACTCAATTCCCCAGTTATTGGGTGAGCACTTGGACTGCATTTAACCTGTGCCTTGTGTCTACCAGAAAATCCCTTTGACATTTAAAAAGAGAGCTGTTTCTGTTTTTCTGTTTATAAAAACTTTTGGGGTTTCCTTTTATCGTGTGGTGTTTGTCTTCCTGGACTAATTAACCTCTAATTACGGGCAGTTGAAACATGCCGGCAGAACAGTGATCATGGTGTCGCTTGGTAGGCGTGGCTTGGTGGGCGTGGCTTGGTGGGCGTGGCAGGGGAAAGATATTGTAAAATCTCCATTCCCTCCTCATTCCAGGGGAAGGATACTGCAAAATCCCCATTTCCTCCCAATCAGCTAGGACTCGGGAGGCAGAGAATAGATGGGAGTAGGGCCAGTCAGAGGTGATATTTACCAGTTCTCCGAACTACTCATAATTACTGGTTCTGCAGAACTAGTCAGAACCTGTTGAATTCCACCTCCCCTGTGGATTCTAAACCACTTTTTATATCTCAGGACAGTATTTCTCAACCTTGGCAACTTTAAGATCAGAGGACTTCCAGCAAACAAAATTCTCCATCAATCTAAAAGTTGCCAAAGTTGAAAACCACTGGCTTAGAGTGATGCATGAATTCAGCCACTGAGATTTGTTTAACCAACCTTATCTAAAATATATCTTGGCTTAGTTCAACAGTGAAACCTGCCAAGGCTTTTTCCCAGGTTAATTTCAATGCAAACTTTATCCGTCAAAGTTTGGGTTTTCAATGAGTCTTTCCTCTCTTGGCATATGGAAACATCTCCTGCACGCAGTCCCCATTATCCAGGCCAATATTCCCTAGCCAGCATGACAGAGGGGTGGGATGCCATTGGGAGAAAGATGCATTTCAACATATCCATTCCAGCAACTGTCCTATCGATGGCTTTCCCATGACTGTCTATAATATACAAAATCCAGCTGTTTGGTCAAAACTAAAACAACGACTGTCAATTTTGGGGATTATGTCATGCACGTTAACTGTACTTATGTTCTGCGTGGTTGACCTTCCACGCTTAATTTGGAAAGCAATGTTGTCTATGATGGATTGGTATCGGCCGAGATCCAGAGCCGCCTCTCCCCGAACCTCAACCTTGGCAGCTTTGAGATGTGTGGACTTCAACTCCCAGAATTCCCCAGCCAGCATGAGTGAGAGCCTGATTTCTGCAAGGCCTTGGGAAGGTAATTGCAACCAAAGATTGGGAGGATGCCAACATGGGAGCTGAACTGGAAAAAGCGGGAAGCCAAGAAGAATGTTAGCAGGAGGGAACCAATTCATGCTGGGCAAAGAGTAGGTAGATCAAGACTGAAATGACATCTTGCACAAAGTTCTCTAGCTACGCCTCGATACCTTCAGGTTAGAATTTATTAGACAGTTCCTCACCATCACACTGTTAGGACTCTGTCCATAACTGTTGGGTTGGCAATATATTGGCTGCAGATGTTTCAGACTGCCACAAGAGGGAGCTAGAGTTTATAGCTTATTTCTCTGAGTCACCCTCTCTGTTTCTCTTTGTGTAAGCTACTCGCTGTTAAGAGAAACATAGAAGATTGATGGTAGAAAAAGACCTTGTGGTCCATCTAGTCTGCCCTTACACTATTTCCTGTATTTTATGTTAGGATGGATATATGTTTATCCCAGTGTTGTTTAAATTCAGTCACTGTGGATTTACCAACCATGTCTGCTGGAAGTTTGTTCCAAACATCTACTACTCCTTCAGTAAAATAATATTTTCTCACGTTGCTTCTGATCTTTCCCCCAACTAACCTCAGATTGTGCCTCCTTGTGCTCTGCATTTTCTCTGCAATCTCTCTGTATTGTAGTCATATATTATAGTTAAAATGTGTTTAGGCTTGAGATCTTTGTTTGCTGACTATGACAAAAAAAAACTGGTAAGAAAGACTACGTACTTGGTAACATTTGGATTGTTATTCTGACTTATTGTCGAAGCGTGGAACTCATTGTCACTCAGTGGTGTCAGCCCCTAGCCCCCAACATTTCTCTCTAAGACTCTCCACGATTGACCTCTCCAGGTTCCTAAGAGGCCAGTAAGGGGCGTACATAAGTGCACTGATGTGCCTATCGTCCCCTGTCCAATCTTCTTTCCTTATCTCATATATCATACATTTTCTCTCCTTTCCTCCTACTTCTCTTCTTTCTTACTTTCTATCATTATATATATTACTTAATGTCTATTCTCTTTCATATGTATTGTATATTGGACAAAGAATAAATAAATAAAATAAAAATATTATGTGTATGACATTAGACTGTTTATCTGCATATGTTTTTTTCTCAAAGTCAATTTTAATTCAAGTTAGGATATCTGTGTGTGGCTGAGTAGTTATTCACAACTGATCTCAATCTAAACATTTCTGTTTGTGTACAATCTTGGTAAACAAGGATTACTCTGCTCATACATTGACACACACGTAAATCAGGAATTCAGCAACACCTTCCCAACCAATTATTTTTTTTAAAAGGGCAGAAGCTTTCATGACCTACAGCTTTTTCCTCCTGTATGACACCATCACCATTGTACTTATGGCATTATTTCAAGAAGCTGGCGATCCCTGTCTTCCATTTCTAACTCTCTTGTTTTTCCTATCACATGGCCATTATTCTTTTAAGAGCAGTTCCATTTTGGAGGAAAAACCAAAAGGGATTTTCCATGCGTTTTGAATCAATGGTGCAACTTAGGGAAATAATTGGAGAGACATGCTTTCTCTTGCATTCACTAAACCTGGTGTATAAAGCTAGTGGAATGGCATTAAGGATTAAGTGAGCATTTGCTTCTTAGAAGCCCAGGGGGATATTTTCCTCCTGAAAGTAATTTGCACATACTGTACCTCTGAAAGAGGATCATTCTCACCTAGGGCAGATGGCCCTTACATTTACAGCGACCACTGTACTACTGGATAACACATTGGCTCATCATTTCAGATATAGTTCTTTATTTAAACAGAGAAACAGAATGTCCAAAGGAAAAAAGAACAGAATGAGTAAGCCAAAAAGCAGTGGAAGCAGGAGTGACTTTCAACTTCTGGCTGGTCTTCCCCATTCAGTTTCCTTGTGGGAATCAGACAGGGAGCATTGGAAATCTCCCTTCCCTTCCCCTCCCTTCCCCTTCCCTTCCCTTTTCCCTTCCCTTTTCCCTTCCCTTTTCCCTTCCCTTCCCTTCCTTATCCTCCCCTTCCCTATCCTGAGCATGGGGAAGAAAATTCAGAATAACCATTTCCTATATTCACTGGGGATAGCTTTAAAAGTTATAGCTTTAGTTTGGCAAGATTCTGACATTAGGTAATAAAGGATTGGACGATTGAATCTCATTGTTGCCCCTCTGGTCTTGAGACTGACACAGTGTCCCATGATCACGTGATCAGCATTTACAACCTCCTGCTAATTTCCCCAATGACTACAGTGAAGAAAGTATATAGTGAAGAATGTAAATTGTAATCACAAGATTGCAGAATGCTGCGATGTTATGAGCTAGTGTTATAAGTTATCAGTGTTATAAGATGTTATAAGCTCACCACTACTATCCTGTTCTACTGTCCTATTGTCCTCTTTTATCGTTACTTTTTAAACTTACGTTATGTTTATACAAACTACTACTATCCTATACATGTTTAACAAACAAATACAATAAAATAAAATGACAGAAACATTTAAATGTGTTAAAGAGTTAAATAAAGTTTGGAGGGAAGTGTTTTTAATAGGAAAGTGAACACAAGAACAAGGGGGCACCATCTGAGGTTAGTTGGGAGAAAGATCAGAAGCAATGGGAGAAAATATTATTTTACTGAAATAGTAGATGTTTGGAACAAACTTCCTACAGACGCGGTTGGCAAGTCCACAGTGTTCTGTCTGGGCACTCCGGAAGTTATGACCAACCCAAAATGATAAGCCAGACACACCGGTTGAATCCAAACACAGTTTTATAATGAGAAAGAGAAAAATAACCGACAGAAAATGTCCTTACAAGTCAGGAAAACACTGGAACTCCAAACAGATACACAAAGGCAATTGTCCATACAAAAACACAGGATCCTTGATGATAAACGAGGCTGTTGCTGACAGGCACAAACCTCCCACGGGTCTTCAAGACTGCTGGGCCACCAGCCAGGAACAAAACACTGAGAGAGAAGGCAGATACAGCAATTCCACTCTGATAACACTCCACACTGTTGAAAGAGTTTGCTTGCCTTATAAACCCTTCCCTGCTAATGAGGACCCCCCACCCCTGCTGTTCCTCATTCACCGGTGATAATATTTCTTCAATTGATCCCTCCTTTGATCTACACGTCTCTGTCGCATACTAATGATGGCTTGTGCTTCGTCATCTAATGACTCTAGAGACTCCAAGCTACTGGCTTGAGAGAGCCCCCCCCCCCCAGGGCTCCCAGGCCGTTCCTCCTCGTCACTTTCCACTTCACCCTCACCCTCCCCCGGGCATGGAGCCAGCAGAGACGCAGCTGGTCTTTCATCTGACTCAGGCTGAACCACAACACACAGTGACTGAATTTAACCATGCCTGGGACAAACATATATCCCTCCTCAGATAAAATACAGAAAATATAATAAGGGCAGACTACTAGATGAACCACAGGGTCTTTTTCTGCCGTCAATCTTCTATGTTTCTAAATGAAATGAAATGAAATAGAATAAAAATGAAAGGGTGTTGGGCTAATTGCCTATTGTGGCTAACGGCTTTCATCCTGTCTTGGATCTTGGCTGCTTTCTAGTCCTGCCATTCTGCCCAGGAGTTGCAAAATACCCTCTCTTGAACGGAATGACCAAATCTGCATTTCCAAAAGTTGGCCTCCAAGGTTTCTGCTTGGGGCAGGGAAACTGGAGGTGGTTTCTGGTCTCCTGTAAGAGCAGACTTCTCAAGGACAACTTCGAAAGGACAACCTTCAACATTGCATGACTTGAAAAAAACACAACCCCACAGCTGTCGTTCCGATGGATTTCCCACCCCTGTCACCTTCGTGTCTTTTGTGGCCAAAATTGCAGAAAACATAGCAGGCCAGGAAACCCGGAGCCCCACGACCTCACCAGATTCCATTTAAATCATTCCCTGTACTAGTTTGAATGAAATGTCTCTGCCTCTCTGGTTTTTGAAACTACCATAGCTGGGATGAAGTCTCCTCTCTGCGTGGCCCTGGGAACAACGGCCTTCATTGACATTGATGTTCCTCCCAACCTCATTGGTTTAACTGGGGAGTGTCTTGATGGACAGGGCCCAATGCTACAGGCTGCGATGAAATCCAGATCCCATTCTCCTCCTTCTTGTCTTCTGCTTCAAAGAAGCAGCTGGACCAAATCAGGTCTGATGGGTCCTTGGTGCCTTGTCTTGTTTTGCTTGGCACCAGGCACCAAGCCCAGGGATGAAAGGGTGGATGGAGGGGCTACAAACAATAGATCAAGGATCCTTAAACTCCAGCCCGCCGGACATGTATGGCCTGCCCACACACTCTATCCGGCCCACCCAGTGGTGGGATTAAGCCCCACCCCTCACTTCTCAGCCACTCTTTGCAAGGATGGCTTTTTGCACTGCATTCATTCATTCATTCATTCATTCATTCATTCATTCATTTGACTTCTACGCCACCCAATCCAACTTGCGTGATGACCTCTGGAAATTTTAATGCTGGGAACTTGCATTTCCTTTTGAAAAAGAAGTTTAATAATTTGGGACAGTCTGTTTAGTCATCACACTATTTCCCCCAACCTCAATACGGAAAATCCAATGTGGAATGAGTGCCAAATTTATTTTATGATCATAACAAAGGACATTTTATTTATTTATTTATTTATTTATTTATTTATTTATTTATTTTGTCCAATACACAATAATACACAATGAAGGTTATAGTGGATATAGTAGAGAAGAAATATGATATATAGGAGAGACTATAGGACAGGGGATGGAAGGCACTCTAGTGCGCTTATGCACGCCCCTTACTGACCTCTTAGGAATCTGGAGAGGTCAACCGTGGATAGTCTAAGGGTAAAATGTTCGGGGTTAGGGGATGATACTATAGAGTTCGGTAAGGAGTTCCACGCTTTGACAACCCGATTACTAAAGTCATGTTTTTTACAGTCAATTTTGGAGCGGTTAATATTAAGCTTGAATCTGTTGTGTGCTTTTGTGTTGTTGCGGTTGAAGCTGAAGTAGTCTTTGACAGGCAGGACATTGCAACATATGATCTTACGGGCAATATTTAGATCATGTTTAAGGTGTCGTAGTTCTAAGCTTTCAAGACCCAGGATTGTAAGTCTATTTTCGTAGGGTATTCTGTTTCGAGTGGAGGAATGAAGGGCTCTTCTTGTGAAGTATCTTTGAACATTTTCAAGGGTGTTAATGTCTGAGATGCGATATGGGTTCCAAACAGATGAGCTTTATTCGAGGATGGGTCTGGTGAAGGTTTTGTAAGCTCTGGTAAGTAATGTGAGATTTCCAGAGCAGAAGCTACGTAGGATTAGATGAACAACTCTTGAGGCTTTCTTAGCGATGTTGTTGCAGTGGGCTTTGGCATTAAGATCTTTAGTTATTAGTATCCCGAAGTCCTTGACCGAGTGGGAATTCTCTGTGACGATTTGTTTATTCAGTTTGTATTTGAAGTTCTGATTCTTTTTGCCGATGTGTAGGACAGAGCATTTGCTGGTTGAGATTTGGAGTTGCCATGTGTTGGACCAGTCAGAAACTGAGTCTAGGTCTTTTTGTAGAGTAGTTCAAGAGTAGCCAATGTTCAAGAGTGGTTTGGGAGATAAATGATGTGATGGCATGATGTGTAATATTTCTCTTAGAATTCTTGCCAATAAATAAATAATTATATTATAATTATAAATTAATTGCCCACTCCCTGAGAAGTGGGGGGGGGGGGGTTGCTTTAAATTTCTTGGAAAGGCCAATGAAACCAATGAACAATTAAAAAATGAGCATTTATTGGACTTTTGCAAAAGGGCATGAAAAGAGAATTTTTTCTTTCTTCCTCCCTCCCTCCATTTCTCCTTCCTTCTTTCTTTCCTCCCTCCATTTCTCCTTCCTTCCTTCCTTCCTCCCTCCCTCCATTTCTCCTTCCTTCTTTCTTTCCTCCCTCCATTTCTCCTTGCTTTCTTCCTTCCCTCCCTCCCTCCCTCCTTCCTACCTTCCTACCTTCCCACCTCCCTCCCTCCCTCCCTCCTTCCTTCCGTCCATCCGTCCGTCCTTTCTTCCTTCCAACCTCCGCAGGCTGGTCACAGACAGCGGGCGGGCCGCATCCGGCCCCCGGTCCACACTTTGCCCAGGTCTGCATAAGACAGTGATGCCGAACCTATGGCATGGGTGCCACAGATGGCCGGCGGACCTTTACCTGCCCTCTGGAGCCTGGAAATGGCTTCTTTCCCAACTTCCGGTGGGCCCAGTAGGCTCGTGTTCCGCCCTCCCCAGGCTCCAAAGGCTTCCCCCAAAGGCTCTCTGGAAGCCCCCTGATTCAGGTGACCCGGCGGGTGCAGATAAACCCCCAGGGGTCTTCAAGGCCTCCCAGAGGGCTCACGACTGACCTTCCCAATGCTCACCACCCAACGACTCTGCAAAGAGGATAAACCTTTCCATTCAAACCGCCCCCCAAGAAATCCCGGCTGCCTTTTGAAAAGCCCCTTTGGGATCTGGGCTGAATGGGGCTTCTGGGGTCCCTCCCGTCCCTGAAGAAGGAAAAGGGCTGCCCCTCGGGTCTGGTGCCTGAGCTTCCCTTGGCAATAGGAGTGGAACCTGCCAGGCCTAAAAAGGGAGGAATTCGGTTTTTGCCATGGGGGTGGATATAATTGGATGGCCTAGTCCAGGGTTTCCCAACCTTGGCAACTTGAAGAAATTTGGACTTCAACTCCCAGAATTCCCTAGCCAGCGAATGCCAAGGTTGGGAAACACTGGACTAGTCCATGGACACAAGTGGGATTGAACCAAGGCTAGGGTGGTCACTTCTGGGGAAGCCCCACAGAGCGAATGCTGGCTGGGGAATTCTGGGAGTTGAAGTCCAAATTTCTTCAAGTTGCCAAAGTTGGGAAACACTGGACTAGTCCATGGACACAGGTGGGATTGAACCAAGGCTAGGGTGGTCACTTCTGGGGAAGCCCCACAGAGCGTGGCCCTCCCAGGGTCCCCATTGGGGGCTCTGCTTCGTGACCCAGGCAAGAACACCAAAGGGGGCTTATTCTTGGCCTTCCTGAGCCGGAGGGGGATCTGTGTGTTGGCTGCTAGGGCTGGGACAGAGTTGGAAGGGGCCTTGGAGGTCTCCTAGTCCATCCCCTAGTTAGGCAGGACCCTGCGGATTCCCCTCTGCTGAGGGCCCCTCAACTCTTCCCCTTCCCTTGAGAGCTGAAGGGTGGGGGGGATTCCAAGGGAGGGAGGGGTCAAATGTTGAGTAGAGGCAGACATGATACCAGGATTCTGTTGGATTCTTTTCAGTTACTCACTTCAACTGAGTTAGTGGATGGAGAAACAGCTTGTATAGGAAGCTGACAGTTGAAGTTTCGAGACGATTTGGAGACGACTGAATAGTAAGCGCAGTGTTCCCTCTAATTTTTTTTGGGGGGTGGGCGGAAAAGTATAGTGTCTGGGCGGCACAGGAATAATAAATAAATAAATAAATAAATAAATAAACAAACAAACAAACAAACAAACAAACAAACAAACAACCCTGTTTTGCCTCAGAGAATTTCAAAATAAAATACTGTACTGTGTGTCTATAACAGTGAGCTCATAATAGGGCAACTCTATCAATATCAAAATGCCACTTAAATAGTTGAGCTAGTTTCAAACTAGATTTTGATTTTCTTTCTCTCTTCCTTACTCCCATTTTTTTCCTTTCTCTTTTCCTTCCTCTCTTTTTTCTGTCTGTTTCTCTCTCTTCCTCTCTTCCTCTCTCTCTCCTTCCCTCTCACTCTTTCCCTCTCGGCTTCTGGGCAGGTTTGGAAAACTCTGAGTTGATGATGATTTTTTTAAAAAAATATACTTTAATAATTTATACAAAAAGGAATAAAACTGGGGGAACGGAGATGGGAGTACAGAAAAGAAAAGTGGGAGGGGAGTGGGATAAACAATATTGTTATATCACAGCTTATATATATTATTGTATGTACATTTCGGGTATTTGTCCATATGTAAATATTTCGTATTCAGAGTTCTTAATTAAGTATCTTATAGCTCTAATATTTGATAATCCAACAGTAATGTGGGAAGAGAAAAGATAGGGAGAAAAGGGAGAGAAAGAGAAAAAATAAAGAGAGAAAAGAGAAAGAAGAGAGAGATATAGCAGGATGAGAGGTAATACCTGCAAGCGAGCAGACGTTTGGGTTGTGACGACTTAGATGGATTATATTTATTGTTTTTGTTAGTAGAATTTAATCATAGATTGTAATATTAGTAGATTTCTGATAGTTATCAAGTGGATTGAACTCAGACAGGGATTGAGTTATTTTTGATCCGATTTTTGGTTATACATATCCTTATTTTGGTTCATCTTAAACAATTTTGGTTATTTTTCACTTTGTCTTCCTTAGAGTTGGATAGCCATCTGAACCATTTCTCCCAGGCCTTGTAGAACTCTGAATCATTTTTGTTCTGAATTTCCATTGTTAATTTTGTTAGTTCGGCACATTCCATAATTTTAGTAATGATAGTTAGATTTGTCAGAATGCCTTCGTTTTTCCAATGTTGTGCATATGTTAGCCTGGCGGCCATTAGTATTTGGATGGTGAGGTATCTGTCTTCTTTACTTAATTTCTGTCTAAAAATGCCCAGAAGAAATAGCTCTGGTTTAATTATAATCTTTGTCAATATGACTTGGTCCATTATTTTTTTAATTTGTGTCCAAAATTTTTGGGCGTATGTACAGGTCCACCACATATGATAGTATGTTCCCTGATTTTTTTTACATTTCCAGCAAAGAGAAGATACGTTTGGGTACATTTTAGAAAGCCTAGCTGGTGGAAGGTGCCATCTGTATATCATTTTGTAAAGATTTTCTTTGTAGGAAACAGCGAGTGTCATTTTGTAGTTGATTGTGTATATTTTTTTCCCATTCCGTGAGTGTTATTATGTATCCAAAATTTTGTGTCCATGCAATCATTGACCCTTTCATTTGTTCCTTTATAGTATCCTGTTTTAACAAGTAGGTGTATAGTCTAGAAATCATTTTTATATTGGGTCCAAAAACAGTGATCCCCCGGTTATTGCGAGGGTTCCGTTCCAGGACCCTCTGCAACGAGCGGGTTTTCGCGAAGTAGCGCTGCGGAAGTAAAAACACCGTCTGCGCATGCACGATCTTTTTTAAAATTATTTTAAGGCCACGCGTGCGCAGACGGTGGGGCAACGGCAGTTCGGAGGCTGGCAATGGTTATTTTTCATGGTTTTTTCCTGCTCTCAAGTTCCTAGCTCTCAGTGAGTAAACTTGCCACTTTTGATTTTAAAGTCCATTTTTAACCTGGTTTTTTCTGGTCAAGTTCCTAGCTCTCAGTGAGTAAACTTGCCACTTTTGATTTTAAAGTCCATTTTTAACCTGGTTTTTTCTGGTCAAGTTCCTAGCTCTCAGTGAGTAAACTTGCCACTTTTGATTTTAAAGTCCATTTTTAACCTGGTTTTTTCTGGTCAAGTTCCTAGCTCTCAGTGAGTAAACTTGCCACTTTTGATTTTAAAGTCCATTTTTAACCTGGTTTTTTCTGGTCAAGTTCCTAGCTCTCAGTGAGTAAACTTGCCACTTTTGATTTTAAAGTCCATTTTTAACCTGGTTTTTTCTGGTCAAGTTCCTAGCTCTCAGTGAGTAAACTTGCCACTTTTGATTTTAAAGTCCATTTTTAACCTGGTTTTTTCTGGTCAAGTTCCTAGCTCTCAGTGAGTAAACTTGCCACTTTTGATTTTAAAGTCCATTTTTAACCTGGTTTTTTCTGGTCAAGTTCCTAGCTCTCAGTGAGTAAACTTGCCACTTTTGATTTTAAAGTCCATTTTTAACCTGGTTTTTTCTGGTCAAGTTCCTAGCTCTCAGTGAGTAAACTTGCCACTTTTGATTTTAAAGTCCATTTTTAACCTGGTTTTTTCTGGTCAAGTTCCTAGCTCTCAGTGAGTAAACTTGCCACTTTTGATTTTAAAGTCCATTTTTAACCTGGTTTTTTCTGGTCAAGTTCCTAGCTCTCAGTGAGTAAACCTGCCACTTTTGATTTTAAAGTCCATTTTTAACCTGGTTTTTTCTGGTCAAGTTCCTAGCTCTCAGTGAGTACGTAAACCTGCCACTTTTGATTTTAAAGTCCATTTTTAACCTGGTTTTTTCTGGTCAAGTTCCTAGCTCTCAGTGAGTAAACCTGCCACTTTTGATTTTAAAGTCCATTTTTAACCTGGTTTTTTCTGGTCAAGTTCCTAGCTCTCAGTGAGTAAACCTGCCACTTTTGATTTTAAAGTCCATTTTTAACCTGGTTTTTTCTGGTCAAGTTCCTAGCTCTCAGTGAGTAAACCTGCCACTTTTGATTTTAAAGTCCATTTTTAACCTGGTTTTTTCTGGTCAAGTTCCTAGCTCTCAGTGAGTAAACCTGCCACTTTTGATTTTAAAGTCCATTTTTAACCTGGTTTTTTCTGGTCAAGTTCCTAGCTCTCAGTGAGTAAACCTGCCACTTTTGATTTTAAAGTCCATTTTTAACCTGGTTTTTTCTGGTCAAGTTCCTATCTCTCAGTGAGTAAACTTGCCACTTTTGATTTTAAAGTCCATTTTTAACCTTGTTTTTTCTGGTCAAGTTCCTAGCTCTCAGTGAGTAAACCTGCCACTTTTGATTTTAAAGTCCATTTTTAACCTGGTTTTTTCTGGTCTAGTTCCTAGCTCTCAGTGAGTAAACCTGCCACTTTTGATTTTAAAGTCCATTTTTAACCTGGTTTTTTCTGGTCAAGTTCCTAGCTCTCAGTGCCTAATCTGCCACTTTTGATTTTAAAGTCCATTTTTAACCTGGTTTTTTCTGGTCAAGTTCCTAGCTCTCAGTGAGTAAACCTGCCACTTTTGATTTTAAAGTCCATTTTTAACCTGGTTTTTTCTGGTCAAGTTCCTAGCTCTCAGTGAGTAAACCTGCCACTTTTGATTTTAAAGTCCATTTTTAACCTGGTTTTTTCTGGTCAAGTTCCTAGCTCTCAGTGAGTAAACCTGCCACTTTTGATTTTAAAGTCCATTTTTAACCTGGTTTTTTCTGGTCAAGTTCCTAGCTCTCAGTGAGTAAACCTGCCACTTTTGATTTTAAAGTCCATTTTTAACCTGGTTTTTTCTGGTCAAGTTCCTAGCTCTCAGTGAGTAAACCTGCCACTTTTGATTTTAAAGTCCATTTTTAACCTGGTTTTTTCTGGTCAAGTTCCTAGCTCTCAGTGAGTAAACCTGCCACTTTTGATTTTAAAGTCCAGTTTTAACCTGGTTTTTTCTGGTCAAGTTCCTAGCTCTCAGTGAGTAAACTTGCCACTTTTGATTTTAAAGTCCATTTTTAACCTGTTTTTTTCTGGTCAAGTTCCTAGCTCTCAGTGAGTAAACTTGCCACTTTTGATTTTAAAGTCCATTTTTAACCTGGTTTTTTCTGGTCAAGTTCCTAGCTCTCAGTGAGTAAACTTGCCACTTTTGATTTTAAAGTCCATTTTTAACCTGGTTTTTTCTGGTCAAGTTCCTAGCTCTCAGTGAGTAAACTTGCCACTTTTGATTTTAAAGTCCATTTTTAACCTGGTTTTTTCTGGTCAAGTTCCTAGCTCTCAGTGAGTAAACTTGCCACTTTTGATTTTAAAGTCCATTTTTAACCTGGTTTTTTCTGGTCAAGTTCCTAGCTCTCAGTGAGTAAACTTGCCACTTTTGATTTTAAAGTCCATTTTTAACCTGGTTTTTTCTGGTCAAGTTCCTAGCTCTCAGTGAGTAAACTTGCCACTTTTGATTTTAAAGTCCATTTTTAACCTGGTTTTTTCTGGTCAAGTTCCTAGCTCTCAGTGAGTAAACTTGCCACTTTTGATTTTAAAGTCCATTTTTAACCTGGTTTTTTCTGGTCAAGTTCCTAGCTCTCAGTGAGTAAACCTGCCACTTTTGATTTTAAAGTCCATTTTTAACCTGGTTTTTTCTGGTCAAGTTCCTAGCTCTCAGTGAGTAAACCTGCCACTTTTGATTTTAAAGTCCATTTTTAACCTGGTTTTTTCTGGTCTAGTTCCTAGCTCTCAGTGAGTAAACCTGCCACTTTTGATTTTAAAGTCCATTTTTAACGTGGTTTTTTCTGGTCAAGTTCCTAGCTCTCAGTGAGTAAACCTGCCACTTTTGATTTTAAAGTCCATTTTTAACGTGGTTTTTTCTGGTCAAGTTCCTAGCTCTCAGTGAGTAAACCTGCCACTTTTGATTTTAAAGTCCATTTTTAACCTGGTTTTTTCTGGTCAAGTTCCTAGCTCTCAGTGAGTATGTAAACCTGCCACTTTTGATTTTAAAGTCCATTTTTAACCTGGTTTTTTCTGGTCAAGTTCCTAGCTCTCAGTGAGTAAACCTGCCACTTTTGATTTTAAAGTCCATTTTTAACCTGGTTTTTTCTGGTCAAGTTCCTAGCTCTCAGTGAGTAAACTTGCCACTTTTGATTTTAAAGTCCATTTTTAACCTGGTTTTTTCTGGTCAAGTTCCTAGCTCTCAGTGAGTAAACTTGCCACTTTTGATTTTAAAGTCCATTTTTAACCTGGTTTTTTCTGGTCAAGTTCCTAGCTCTCAGTGAGTAAACCTGCCACTTTTGATTTTAAAGTCCATTTTTAACCTGGTTTTTTCTGGTCAAGTTCCTAGCTCTCAGTGAGTAAACCTGCCACTTTTGATTTTAAAGTCCATTTTTAACCTGGTTTTTTCTGGTCAAGTTCCTAGCTCTCAGTGAGTAAACCTGCCACTTTTGATTTTAAAGTCCATTTTTAACCTGGTTTTTTCTGGTCAACTTCCTAGCTCTCATTGAGTAAACTTGCCACTTTTGATTTTAAAGTCCATTTTTAACCTGGTTTTTTCTGGTCAAGTTCCTAGCTCTCAGTGAGTAAACCTGCCACTTTTGATTTTAAAGTCCATTTTTAACCTGGTTTTTTCTGGTCAAGTTCCAAGCTCTCAGTGAGTAAACCTGCCACTTTTGATTTTAAAGTCCATTTTTAACCTGGTTTTTTCTGGTCAAGTTCCTAGCTCTCAGTGAGTACGTAAACCTGCCACTTTTGATTTTAAAGTCCATTTTTAACCTGGTTTTTTCTGGTCAAGTTCCTACCTCTCAGTGAGTAAACCTGCCACTTTTGATTTTAAAGTCCATTTTTAACCTGGTTTTTTCTGGTCAAGTTCCTAGCTCTCAGTGAGTAAACCTGCCACTTTTGATTTTA
Source organism: Erythrolamprus reginae (assembly GCF_031021105.1). NCBI lineage: Eukaryota > Metazoa > Chordata > Lepidosauria > Squamata > Dipsadidae > Erythrolamprus > Erythrolamprus reginae. Next base: position 25,108,509 of record NC_091960.1, on the reverse strand, counting down.
AAGTCCATTTTTAACCTGGTTTTTTCTGGTCAAGTTCCTAGCTCTCAGTGAGTAAACCTGCCACTTTTGATTTTAAAGTCCATTTTTAACCTGGTTTTTTCTGGTCAAGTTCCTAGCTCTCAGTGAGTAAACCTGCCACTTTTGATTTTAAAGTCCATTTTTAACCTGGTTTTTTCTAGTCAAGTTCCTAGCTCTCAGTGAGTAAACCTGCCACTTTTGATTTTAAAGTCCATTTTTAACCTGGTTTTTTCTGGTCAAGTTCCTAGCTCTCAGTGAGAAAACCTGCCACTTTTTATTTTAAAGTCCATTTTTAACCTGGTTTTTTCTGGTCAAGTTCCTAGCTTTCAGTGAGTAAACCTGCCACTTTTGATTTTAAAGTCCATTTTTAACCTGGTTTTTGGCTCTCATGTCCTCCTTCCATCCCTCCCTCCTTCCTTTCGTAAAAAGCACTTAAACAATGACAGAATAAAAAACCCCAGCCCTCACCTGTGTTTGAATTTCATTCACTCAGTCATTCATTCATTCTTCTCTATGCCACTCTGTCCCAACACTTTCAACCCACAAATTACCATTTCCCATCCCCTTACTGTACCTCTACCTGTACCTGTAACCTGTACTGTACACATTGAATAACACTTAGTCATCCTGATAGAAACAATAAAAATATTTATTTACATTTTTTACATTTTGGGGGGGGGGTTAGCATAACTAGGATAAATCGGGATCTTCTTCTATCACCATGTCTACAATGGACGCTGCAGGTGATGTTGTGGCAGACCTCTTGGTTTTCGTGACAAACATAGTTATGGGCAGTTGTTGGCGCGTTTTCTTTTGCTTGGCTAACAAGGCTCTGTATTGTGCAATGGTGTTGTCAAGGGAGGCCTTAAAGTGTATAGAGCGAGTCATGTTGGGATCCCAAAGTTCCGCCATGCGTTGCAGATGTGCAGCAGTTGTGTTCATTTCTGCAAGCCGCTCTAGCGTTAGGCCAACATCTTCTTCTTCCTCAGCTTCTACAGCTCCCTCCTCTTCTTCGCTCACTGACCTGGTCAGCTCCTCCAGATCTTTATCTGTCAGCGGTAGGCCATGCTCATCTATCAAACCATTGACTTCCTCTGGTGTCATGTCAACGAAGCCTTCTCCACCCAGTGCCTGTGCCAGCTTCACAGACTTCTGGACTGCAGCATCTTGAATTTCTTCGGGAGCAAATCCCCTGTGATCATGCACCACTTCTGGCCACAATTTCCTCCAGCAGGCATTCATTGTCTGTGACTTCATATCCACTAAGGCACTCTGAATGTTCTTCAGACAAGATGCAATTGTGTACTGACGCCAGTAGGCCTTCAATGTGAAGTTTTGATCAGCTTCCATTGCTTCCACAATGCTTCCAAGAGAATTGCGCGTGTACAGTGCCTTAAATGCGCGGATAATACCTTGATCCATGGCTGGATAAGCGATGTGGTGTTTGGTGGCAAGAATTCGACTTGCACCCCATCATGTTCATCTGCCAGATCATCATGGCCTCCGGCATTGTCCATTAGGAGAAGCACTTTGAAATCTAGTCCTTTGGCAGCCAAATAAACCTGCACCTGTGGGATGAAGCAGTGATGAAACCAGTCCCGCGTGAGGGGTTTTGTAATCCATGCTTTAGGATTATGCATCCAGTACACTGGCAATGCATTCTTATTTCTGTTCTTGAGGGCTCTTGGATTTTGTGACTTATAAATTAGCCCTGGCTTCAGCAAAAAGCCTGCTGCATTCCCACACATGACCAAAGTCACTCTATCTTTCATGGCCTTAAAGCCAGGGGCTTTGGCTTCATCTTGCATCAAGAAAGTCCGTGAAGGCATCCTCTTCCAGAACAGGCCTGTTTCATCCATGTTGAACACCTGTTCTGGATGGTAGTCCCCTTCTGCAATTAGATCTTTAAAGGTGCGCCGGACAAAGTTTTCAGCTGCACCTGTATCTGCTGAGGCAGCTTCTCCATGCAATGACACACTCTTCAGGCCATAGCGCCGTTGAAATCTGTCAAACCACCCTTTGCTTGCTGTGAATGTGGCTGGGGCTGAAGAAGCAGAAGATGTTGATGGCTGGGGGTCTTCAGAGTCATCTACAGAGAATGGCAGGAAAGGGAGAGAGAAGTGACTTGAATGAAAGCATACAGTCCTTCCATCACTCCCTCCTTCTCTCCCTCCCTCCCTCCTTCCCTTCTCTCCCTCCCTCCTATCATCCCTCCCTCCCTCCATCCATCCATCCCTCCTTCCATCACTCCCTCCCTCCCTCCTTCCCTTCTCTCCCTCCCTCCTAACATCCCTCCCTCCATCCATCCATCCATCCATCCCTCCTTCCATCCCTCCCTCCTTCTCTCCCTCCCTCCCTCCCTTCTCTCCCTCCCTCCTAACATCCCTTGGTTTTTTTCACTATTTTTATATTAAGGGTTTGTTCCAGTATAGAGTTTTGTTCTACTGTCATGTTTTTTGTTATAATTTGAGTTTTATCAAGGTTAATTTTAAGACCGGTTATTTCCCCAAATCTATGGATTTCCCTCATTAGAATGAGGGCTGATTTAAGGGGGTCTTGAATTGTAAGTACTATATCATCTGCGAACGCTTGAATTTTGAAATGTTTCTTTTTTATTTTAAGTCCATTTATTTTTTCATTGTTTCTTATATTTTTTAAAAATGTTTCGATAGCTAATATAAAAATTAAAGGTGCTAAAGGGCATCCCTGGCGTACTCCTCTCGTTATTGTTATTTCTTCTGTGATGGCTTTGTTGAAAAGTATTTTTGCTGTTTGTTGGGAATAAATAGATTTTATTAAATTAGTAAAGTTATCTCCAAATTTCATGTGTTCGATTTGTATTATAAAATATTCCCAATAAAGGGAGTCGAAGGCTTTTTTCAAGTCAATAAACATGAGTGCCACTGGTTTATCACGATTTTCGTTATAGTATTCTATGGTGTTAAGTATAGTTCGGGTATTATTGCTTATATTTCTTTTTGGTAAAAATCCGTTTTGGTCCGGATGTATGATATTATTTAATATATTTTTGAAGCGTTCTGCAATTATAGATGAAAAGATTTTGTAGTCTGTGTTTAGTAATGAAATTGGCCGGTAGTTTTCTAAGTATTTTTTGTCTTTGTTTTCCTTTGGTATAATGGTAATGTAGGCTTCGGACCATGTTTTCGGAAGTTTGCCTTGTTGTAGTGCCTGATTATATAAATTTAGCATTATTGGTTCTAGTATGTCCTGGTGGTGCTTATAGAATTCTGAAGGAATACCGTCAGGTCCTGGTGTTTTATTATTGTGTTGTTTTGCAATAGCCAATTTAATTTCTGTAAAAGTGATATTTCTATTTAGCTTTTTTCTTTGTTCCTCTGTTATCTGAAATGTTTCGTTTAGAGCTAAGTATTTTTTAATTGCAGAATTATCTGGTTTGTCTGAATTGTATAGGTCTTGATAATATTGCTGTATTATGTTTTTCTTTTCCTCTGTGTTTGTTTTCAGTAAGCCCGAATTGTCATAAAGAGATTCTATAATTTTGTCAGCTTTTTGTTGCGCCAGTTTAAAGGCCAACCATCGACCGGGTTTGTTAGCAAATTCAAAATTTAGTTGTTTTAGGGTTTTATATTTGGCAGTGAGTTGTTGTTGAGTTTCTAGATTTATTTCATGTTTTATGGTTTTGATTTTAATTAGTATTGCTGGGTCATCTGGATATTGCTGTAATGTTGTTTCTGCTTCCTGTAGTTTTATGTTAAGACTGTTAAGTTTCTCTTTTTTTTGTTTGTTAGTGTAGGCTGAGTAGGATATATATATTCCACGTATATAGGCTTTCATTGCATCCCAAACTACCTGTAAAGTTGTATCTCCTTCGCAGTTGGTCGTTATAAAAGGTGGTAATTCGTTTTCTATTTTGGTTTTAAACTGTTCTTCATTTATGGTGGAATAGTTCATAGTCCATCTTTTGTATGTTATAGAGTCTTGGTTATTGAGAGTTCAGAGTATGGGGTTATGGTCGGCCCATGTGGCAGGTAAGATTTTTATTTCTCTTGTTTGGTTTATGATATAAGAATAGGACCAAGCCATATCTATGCGGTACCAGGATTTGTGTGGGTATGAGAAAAAAGTGTACAGTATTGTGTATTTTCCGGGTGGTGTGTTCTCCATATATCTTGAAGGGCAAATTCGTATGTTAGGTGATCAAATGTAGATGGGAGGATTTTTCGAGAACAGTGGTGTTTGCTACTCTTATGGTCTTTGCTTTTGTTGTGTATTGCGTTGAAATCACCTATTATAATAAAATTTGTTAAATTTAGTTCTAGAATTTTTTTATGTAGTTGTGTGTAAAATGCTGGTTGATTAATAGTGGGTGCATATATTCCTATTATTGTTAATTGTTCATTTTTTATCGTTATTTGTACCATTAAAATTTGGCCATCAGGTTCTTCATATATAAGTTTTGGTTTATATTGACTTTTGACATATATTGCTATTCCTCTCCTTTCAACTAATGCTGATGAGGTAAAAAGTTCGCCAAGACCTGGGAGTAATAAGGTCATGATGTCTTTTTTTACGATATGTGTTTCTTGTAGACATGTAGAAACATAGAAACATAGAAGACTGACGGCAGAAAAAGACCCCATGGTCCATCTAGTCTGCCCTTTTACTATTTCCTGTATTTTATCTTACAATGGATATATGTTTATCCCAGGCATGTTTAAATTCGGTTACTGCGGATTTACCAACCACGTCTGCTGGAAGTTTGTTCCAAGGATCTACTACTCTTTCAGTAAAATAATATTTTCTCATGTTGCCTTTGATCTTTCCCCCAACTAACTTCAGATTGTGTCCCCCTGTTCTTTTGTTCACTTTCCTGTTAAAAACACTTCCCTCCTGAACCCTATTTAACCCTTTAACATATTTAAATGTTTCGATCATGTCCCCCCTTTTCCTTCTGTCTTCCAGACTATACAGATTGAGTTCATTAAGTCTTTCCTGATACGTTTTATACTTAAGACCTTCCACCATTCTTGTAGCCCGTCTTTGGACCCGTTCAATTTTGTCATTATCTTTTTGTAGGTGATGTAATGTGGAAATTATGGCTTAGGAGTTTGTGGAAATTTTTTTCTCTTTTTCTGACTGAATTCAATCCATTGATATTCGTTGAGAATATGGTAATGTTGTCTTTTTGTGTTGTAATATCTAATTTTCTGCCATTTTTATTTTTTGGCTTTGGTTTTTGCCCTTGTGATCGGTCCTTGTCTGTCATGTTTGTTTTGTAGTTTCTGTGGGTCATTTTCCTCAGTTTGTGTTGTTTCTGGCTCTTTTTCTTGGATGATGTCTTCTAAACTTGATTCTTCGGTGTTTGTTGTATCTTTATCTTCTATTTCTTTTGAAAATCTTTCTCCAAGGGGTTTTAATAATTCTTCATAAAATTCCTTTGCATTTTCCGGTGTCGTTATTTTGTATTTTTTGTCCAGTAGAGTTATGAGTATCCCTTCTGGTATCAGCCATTTAAACATAATTTTATTTTTGTTTAGTTTAGATGTTAGGAATTGGTAGGGTTGATGATTTTTAAGTGAGCGATTGCTCACTGCTCAGCTTAGAGGGAACTATGGTAAGCAGGACTTGATTTTTAGTCCTGGCAATTTTTTCTTCTTCTTTCCATAGGAGTTCCACCTTGAGGGGGTTTAGGACATTTTGCCTACGCCATTTGGACAAAGCTCTTTCCTCCGCAGCAGCTGATCGGCCGCTGCCTTCTCTCCCTCGCCCAAAGGCCCCTAGCTCTTGGCCCCAGCCCTTTGGCCACAAAAATCCACATTCAGCCACAGCCTTTGGGCCACATGGGACACTTCGCCACCATCCAATCAGAACGGTTGTTACCCTTACAGAATTGGATGGGACCTTAAGGAGGTCATCTAGAATCATAGAGATCATCTAGTCCAACCCCCTTCTCAAGCAGATTTCTACAGAATCAGAGAGATGGAAGGGATCACAGAGGTCATCTAGTCCAACCCCCTTCTCAAGTCAGTGACATCTACAGATGCCCAAACAAATTAACAAGTGTTGGAAGGGACCCTGGGTAGAGAGAAAGAGAGACAGAGAGAGAGACAGAGAGACAGAGAGAAATGCAAAGGGAGTTTGAGAGAGGACCATGTAGCAGTGTGTACCCCCGGCCAATTTAGCAGGTCAGAATTTGTCAAATGTGTATGGGTGGAAGGTCAGGGTGGGACTGGATGACCACCAAGGTCCCTTCCAACTCTTGTTAAATGTGTATGGGTGGAGGGTGGCCCCCTACTCCCATGTCTTTTGTCATAAATGCTCCACGCATAGTAAAAATTCCAAAGATTACCATGAGGAGCAGGTCATAAAGGGGTCCCAGACAGTAACGAGTAACTTCACATCTGTCCTTTGCTAAGAAAATGCTATCTAGCACTCTCTCCCACCCCTCCTTTGAGGGGACTGCTCTGATTGGGTTCCCAAATTAGCTTTTAAAGGATTAGCGTGTTGTGAGGCAAGGAGTTCCACCAGCCAATTTAGCAGCCCAAGAATTTGACCGGAAGACCAATTCTCCTGCTTACGAAGAGGGTTGGACTAGATGGTCTCTGAGGTCCCCTCCATCTCTATCATTCTGTTTCATTTTCCTGCTTGAGCTGGGGATCAGACTAGATGGCCTCTGAGGTCCCCTCCATCTCTATCATTCTATTTCATTCTCCTGCTTGAGCTGGGGGTCAGACTAGATGGCCTCTGAAGTCCCCTCCATCTCTATCATTCGGTTTCATTCTCCTGCTTGAGCTGGGGGTCAGACTAGATGGTCTTTGCAGTCCCCTCCATTCTCCTGCTTGAGCTGGGGGTCAGACTAGATGGCCACTGAGGTCCCTTCCCTCTCTATCATTCTGTAAGTCTCCTGCTGCTGCGGAGGAAAGAGCTTCATCCAACTGGCGGAGGCAAAAAGTCCCATCCCCCCCTTGAGGTAACCGCCTTCTGCCGCACGAATCCCAGCGACCAGTTAGGTCCCACAGAGTTGGCTTCTCCAGGTCCCGTCGACTAAACAATGTCGTCTGGCGGGACCCAGGGGAAGAGCCTTCTCTGTGGCAGCCCCGACCCTCTGGAACCAGCTCCCTCCAGAGATCAGAACTGCCCCCACCTTCCTTGCCTTTTGTAAGTTCCTTAAAACCCACCTCTGTCGTCAGGCATGGGGGAATTGAATTATTCCTTCCCCCCAGGCCTATACAATTTATGCATGGTATATTTGTGTGTATGTTGGGCTTTTAATAAGGGTCTTTAGTTCTTTTAAATGTTAGATTTCTTATATGTTGTTATATTGTTGTTGTTAGACGTCCCGAGTCTACGGAGAGGGGCGGCATACAAATCTAATAAACAAAAAAAAAAAAAAAATTAATCTTGGTGGGGAAGCACCAACCACGGAGAACAGAAATTTACTCTTCTCCCCCTCCCCATTTCTCTTTCAGACATGGAAAACGAACGATTCTTTATCGTAACAATCCTGCTGATCGTTGTATATTTGGTCTTCCTTCTCTGGAAACTTTTGCACATTTGCAAGTAAGTGGCTCCTGATCAGGGTAGTGGCGTCCCCACAACTGAGGGAGGCCTGGGGCCCTGGAAAGCCCACCCCTCAAATCCTGGTTGGGCTAATGGGAGGAAGGATAGTCTCCCTTGGGGTTGGAAGGGACCTTGAAGGTCTTCTAGCCCAACCCCCAATCTATAAGAATGGACTTTGTTGTCCTTTTGACAAAGCAATGGAACACTCACTGGGATTTTGTTCTTTTTGTCTTCTTCAACCCACAGAAGGCGATGGCAGCGAGTGTCACCAGAGCCACCAGTTGAAGATGTGGAGGTCCGGGTGATATATGTTGCCCCCTACGTCCCGGATCCCTCCCAATCCCGCATCTCCCTGGTTCAGGAGGAGGATGCCAGTCCCGCTTCCCTTCCTTCCGTCCGTCTTCCCTGTGTCCGTCTTCCCTGCGCTAGCCTTCCCTCTTCCATTCCTTCCGACAGCCTTCCCTCTTCCCTTCCTTCCGACAGCCTTCCCTCTTCCCTTCCTTCCGACAGCCTTCCCTCTTCCCTTCCTTCCGACAGCCTTACCTCTGGCATTCCTCCTCCTGCAACATCCGACAATGCAATGGTCGGTAAGTATTTGCACTAATTTGGAGCCTTTAATGGGAATGTGCTTGCTTGTTTATTCTTTTGTTTCTTTCTCCATTATTAAAAGATTCAATCTGTGCTTTTTTTGCCCAGGGTCCGATGACAGCGACCATTGTATTGTCGAGCTGGGAGCTGCGGGAATTGGAGGCTTCCGGGATGAGGAGCAACATTGATCAACGTCACCTCCACATCTTCACCTGCTGGTTCTGGTGACACAGGCTAGCCCTGTAAATAGTTTTCATAGTTTTCATAGTTTTCATAGTTTTCATAGTTTTCATAGTTTTCATAGTTTTCATAGTTTTCATAGTTTTCATAGTTTTCATAGTTTTCATAGTTTTCATAGTTTTCATAGTTTTCATAGTTTTCATAGTTTTCATAGTTTTCATAGTTTTCATAGTTTTCATAGTTTTCATAGTTTTCATAGTTTTCATAGTTTTCATAGTTTTCATAGTTTTCATAGTTTTCATAGTTTTCATAGTTTTCATAGTTTTCATAGTTTTCATAGTTTTCATAGTTTTCATAGTTTTCATAGTTTTCATAGTTTTCATAGTTTTCATAGTTTAAATTGACCCCCCTGCAATTTGCATACCATCTCTTCCCCTCACAATCATCTGGCACGCATGTTAAGGCACAAGCCAAGACAAGGCACCTAGATGATTTCAGCTCTCTCGCTTCTGCTAACATAAAGGGAACGTCCCTAAACTTGCAGACAATTGAGCAGCTCATTGAGAAGGATGAGAAGGAGATTCACGCTTTGGAATCAATCAATTTAAAACTGCAAGCCGAGAAAGGGGGAGGCTTTCCCCCACTGCTACAAGTTACGCAGCAGCGGCCACTAGTGGATGGAATGCGCCAATGGCACAGTTAATTCCTGAAGCAAATGCATTTGATGTGAAGCCTAATGAATTTAGACTTTCCCTCACAGCTAAGATGCAAAGGCAATCGGTCCCTCATGTTCCAGATTCTTCTGTTTCATCGCAGAGACCTCCAGTCTTTATCCCACAGATACAAGCGAAACTTCCCCAGGTGAGACAGCCACAAGGTTTGCCAGGAGGAGTTGGGGCTCAACCCCAGCAACTCCAAGCGGTCCAGCTGACTGCATCAACAAGGCATGCCATCACCTCTTCTACTCTGAAAGGTGAGTTTGTGCTGTTACCAAATCAACTGGATTTTAAAGTATGGCTTTGCAGGATAGGACTGATCTTTATACTCATGTCTATAGACTCTGATGTTTTGTTCAACCCATGTACTCCTGAATGGAAGGAAGTTATTTACAAGTTCAGTATACTCCCAATGGCCCAGAAATCTACTCAGAGACTCTGTAACATGCTAACTGAAGAAGCAGAGTTGCTGAACACTGGCCTTAGACCTATGTCAGCAGCATTTAAATCTAACTTGGCCAAGGGCGGTCAGCAGAAAACAAGTACTCCAAAGTACTCACGCCAGAAACCTTTTAAGAAGGATGACACTCGCAAATCTCCTGATGTGCAAAGTGTGAAGTCTGGCGAGACTGATCATCCACCTTATCCAACCCAGCCTAAAGGCGCACACAAGAAAGGATCCAGAGGAAAGAGTTCTGGAGCTGCAAAGTCAACTCCCAAAGACTCCAAAGATGAGAAACCTACTTATGTTGGTACCATCCACCTCAGCATTGTTCCTGACAAGAGTCCACTCTACGACATTCGTGAGTTATGGACCCTAGACAGTGGAGCAGCGGCACACATCGCGTACCGGAAGGAATCCTTCAGTGAGCTACACCCGACAGATGTCAAGGAAGTGTTTGGAGTTGGTGATCTACGTTCCAAGGTGGAAGGAAAAGGAAAAGTCTTCGTCAAAGAACTGGACTCCCTTATCTCAAATGTTTTCTACGTTCCAACTGCCAAGAACAACATCCTTAGTGGATATTGCCTGAGAGAAGAATTGAAGGTTGTAATAAACTATGAACTTGTTGACACCAACATTATCAAGGATGGCAAACGTCTTGCTACTGCCATCCCCATCAAAGGTGTCTTTTATTTGCAACCCAAACCTGCCAGCAAAGGTAGTGTAAGTATAAGCGTTCCAAAGGGCGTATGCACAGGTCCAGAGAGAAACCCTGGTGCCACCGCTAGTTCAAAGGTTCCTAAAACCAATGAAACCCCTGAGGTTCCTAATGCTGTTAAAAATGTTAAACATATGTTAACAAATAAATCTTTTCATTCCAGGTGCATTCACAGATGGCATCGTCGCTTGGGGCATGCTTCTTACCCCGTCTTAGCAAAGATGTCTGAATATGTTGATGGTTTCACAATTGATGGGGCTTGCAAGGTTTACCTAGATTGTAAAATTTGTAATTCCGCGAAGTCCCGGCACTCCCCAGTCCCCAAAATTGCTGTCCGGCTGTGTACACGCATCTTTGAATTGGTCCATACCGACGTTGTCGGTCCATTTCGGCCTACTGTTGGTAAACGTAAGTATTTCTTAACTGTGGTTGACAGTTACTCACGATTTGGCTATGTTTTTCTTTTAAAACAAAAATCAGAGGCGTTTGAGGCTTTTAAAGGCTTTGCTGCAGAGATACTCACCCAACACGACGTCTGGATCAAGCGGATTCAAAGTGATCGTGGAGGCGAATTTATGTTGCAACAGTTCCAAGGATGGATGGCCAGGAATGGAATCCGCCAGCAGACCTCATCACCCGGGACGCCACAGCAGAATGGTGTGTGCGAACGCAGGAACGGGATTCTGCAGACAATGTTTCGTTGTCTCATTGAGGATGCAAACGTGGACTTTTCATACTGGGGCGAAGCATTAAGGTATGCTAATTACATTGTTAACAGAACATGGAGTAGCGTCATTCAAGACACTCCTTATTACTTGCTCCATGGCAAGAAACCTGACATTCAAAATATTTACATTTTTGGTTGTTATGCCACTGTTAACATTCCAGTTGAACAGAGAAGAAAAGGAGGTCCTGTGTCAGAAAGAATGAGATTCATCGGCTTTGATGAAGTCTCCAAGTACCACAAATTTGCTGACTCTCATCACAGAGCTTACATTTCTAATTCAGCCAAATTTGAGGAAGACACAAATTGGTCCAGTATACATAGTAATGATACTTCAGTTTATTTTCCTAAGGAAAGTGTCCAGACTCCTGATGCCCAGGGATCTGTGCCAGATATTCCTGATGTTCCAGATGATGAACAGCCTTCGACAGTTGCCGAGGAAACCTCTGGTGATGAACTTGAAGGCGGAGATGATGATGAAGGATGGACCAGCGTTCCCAGACGTTCCAAGAGAACTACCAAAGGAACTCCTCCAAAGAGATTTGCACAGCAAGTATCTGACTCTCCTTATCTTTTCATGTGTAACAATCTTACACTTCCACCTGATCATTTTCACCAGATCAAACTTTTGCCTGACTCTGAACAAGAAAAATGGCATGAGGCTATGGAACACGAACTGGACTGTTTAAAGAAACTTAATGTGTTCCAGAAGGTGGAGCCTCCTAGCAAGAAGAAAGTCATTGGCACACGCTGGGTGTATAAAGTCAAACAAAAGCCTAATGAGGAAAAGCTGTATAAAGCTAGACTCGTAGCTCAAGGATTCTCTCAAGTTTATCCGGAAGACTACACAGACACATACTCACCCACAGTCAGAAATGAAAGTGTCAAGATTGCCCTAATCACTGCCATTGCTTTGGGTTTAGAGGTTTTTCAGTTCGATGTAGAGACTGCCTATTTGAACGCTGATCTGAATGAAGAGATCTACGTCAAGGGTGCTCCTGGATTCCAGAACCGAGAAGGAGAGGTTTGGTCTCTGAGCAAGTCTTTATACGGCCTCAAGCAGAGCGCCCTCTGCTGGTACAAATTATTATCCCAAAAGCTAAATTCAATGGGCTTTATTAAGTCCGAATCTGATGGATGCGTGTTCACAAAAGGGCAAGGTAAGACTTATGAAATTGTTCTTGTTTATGTTGATGATATTGTTTATGTGGGTCTCAATGAAAGCACTAGTCAAACTTTTGCTAAGGGCCTTGAGAAACATTTCACCTTGAAAAGCCTAGGGCATATCAATGATTATCTAGGTGTTCAGTTTGAGAAAACTGAGAAGGGGTTCTCTCTTTCACAAGAAAGTAAGGTTGACCAGCTTTTGCAAAATTGTAACATGTCTGATGCGCATACTTGTCGTTCTCCTATGCAAACTGACTTTTACAGGTTAACCCGAGAAGAGTATCCTGATTTTGAGAACAAAACATTGTACCGGTCAGTGATTGGATCGCTATTGTACATCAGCAGATGGACGAGACCTGACATTTCACTGAGTGTGAATCTACTGTCCAGATACGTTGGAAAGGCTACCACGTTTCATTGGTCTTGCATAAAGAAGCTGCTCAAATACATGAAGCTCACGAAAGGCAAGAAGCTGTACCTTGAGCCAGATCATGTTGGGTATCCTGAAGTGATTTGTTATGCTGATGCTGACTGGGCAAGTGACACAGAAACACGAAAAAGTACTTCTGGTTATATCATGTTTTTAAATGGTTGTCCTTTCTTTTGGAAAGTTAGGCAGCAGAAGTTTATTTCTTGCTCTTCAACTGAATCTGAATATGCATGTGTTTCTGATTGCTGTAATGCATTAATGTCTCTTTTTCCTCTCATTGATAGTATTTGGAAAGGTCCTATGACACCAATTGTTATTATGGAGGATAATATTTCAGTTGCATTCATTGCTGAAGCTGAATTTGTTGGAGCTCGTTCACGGCACATTCACATTCGGTATCAAAATATCCGAGAGAAGGTGAAAGATGGTTTCGTGAAATTTCAGTATGTGGCTACTACTGAGCAGATCGCTGACTTGCTGAATAAGCCATTGCCAGCTGATCAACATGAATACCTCACCAACAAATTGTGCCTTAAGTGAATTGATGTCTTGATGTCCTGATGTCCCTCTTGTCTCTGATGACTGACAAAGAAGGGGTGTCGCGCTGGAAATTGCCAGCCCCCAACGACATTGAGAAACATCCAGTAGTTAGAGAGTTAATTCTGTCTAGTAAGATAGCTCCTCCTGTGTGATGTAACCTGTTTGCTCACATCCTGTCTCTTCTTGAAGAAGAAGGGCGGTCCTTAATTAGGAGACATCTTTTCCTCCGTACATCCTTAGCCAGAGGATGTGCTTTTTATGTCTCTTCAGACTTTTATTGTTTTTATACTTTTCTAATAAAAACTAATTGTTCATTTGAACATGCTTTGTCTGTACTTCAATACCCATCTCCTCTGGAAGCTCCCGGCTCACTCCTCACGGGCTGAGCGCCTTGTCTAAGGTAAGGGGGTCTCTCCATCCCGACAGTGTTCTCACTCAGAACTAGCAACTTGAGATGGCAAAACATCCAGGTTCTAAATGGAATTGAAAATCAGAAGTGGGGGAAGTGTTCTTACTCAGAACTAGCAACTTGAGAGGGTGAAAAATCCACGTTCTAAGGAGGGAGGGATGGGAGGGGAGAATCGGGCGGGGGGTAGCGGCGAGGAGTCCGGAGGCGCTGGGGGGGTGGTGGCCGGCATGAAAAACAACCATTGCCAGCCTCCGAACTGCCGTCTCCCCACCATCTGCACATGCGCGGCCATGGAAAACAGGACGCGCATGCGCAGATGGTGTTTTTACTTCCGCACCGCTACATCGCAAGAAATCGATTATCGCGAGGGGTCTTGGAACGGAACCCTCGCGATAATCGAGGGATCACTGTATTTTATTTTATGTACGCTGAGAGCATATGCACCAAGACAAATTCCTTGTGTGTCCAATCACACTTGGCCAATAAAAATTCTATTCTATTCTATTCTATTTTTTATTGAAAATTAATAAAGTTTATAATTTTTTTTAAAAAGGAAAAGTGATTAATGCGTGCAAGCCCAAAATTCACCCCTTTTGCCAGCCGAAGCGCCCTTTTTCACATTGGTGGGATTCCCCTGAGGCTCCCCTCCATGGGAAACCCCACCTCTGGACTTCCACGTTTTTGGGATCGCAGCATCACTGAAGCTTCCCTTGTTGGGAAACCCTACCTCCGGACTTCCGTTGCCAGCCAAAGTGCCCGTTTTCACGCTGGTGGGATTCCCCTGCTGGGATTCGCCTGCAGCATCGCAAAATCCAGAGGTGGGGTTTCCCATAGAGGGAATCCCACCAGCACGAAAACAGGAACTTCAGCTGGCAATGGAAGTCAGGAGGCGGGGCATCCCAGTGGCAGCGGCGGGTTCGTAAGGTGAAAATAGTTCTGTTGTGATTAGCTCTGGCCCAGCTCCTGCCCCAAGGACTGAGGCCACCTGTGGTTGGGTGGGGCTCTGGTAATTAGTGAGGCTGCTATAAATACCAGCCTGTGGGTTTGGCCATTCTGGAAGATTATCTGATCCTGGTGTTTCGTGCCTGCTTTGCTGACTTCGAGCTTTGTGTGCTGATTTTTCTCCGCTTTGAAACTAAACCAGAGCAAAGTGTGTTTCACTTTATGAAAGAAGAAGGACTGTGAATTGCCTCACAGCTGCAAGCTAAGTATCACAGAACTGATAAGGGACTTGTACAAATTACCAGTTGGTTTGGAGACAAGTGCTCTTTGCTATACCAAAAGAGGGCTTGGTTTCATTGAATTTTCATTATAAAGAACATTGTTTTGAATTTTCAAACATGTCTGTGTCTGAAATTTGTACCTGTGAATTTTTGGGAGAAGTCTACCAGAGAGCCCGACAGAACAAGTTCGGAAGAAGAAGCAAAAAAATCTTAAACCCCGGGTTCGTATCTCAAAAAGTTCGTATGATGAGGGGTTCGTACAACGAGGTATCACTGTATATGACGATATCAGAGGCAGATTGCTCTTACTGCTGCTACCAGTACAATGTGCAGGCAGCTTCGGTGCTCCTGCATGCGTGCGCTTGTGCCCCAGTGTGTTCTTGCTTCTGCACATGTGCAGGAGGCAAAATCTCACGAGGGAACGTGTGAGATTTTGGAGATATTTTTGCTTTCATGCATGTGCAGAAGCAAAAAAATCACAGAAATCTCATGTGTGTATGTGTACATCCTCTTGGAAGATTTTGCTTCCTGCGCATGCAAAGAAGCATAAACAGGCTGGGCTGTACGGGCGCACATGCAGGATAAGCGAAACTGCATGCACAGCTCACCGTTTGCTACCACTGCCCCGTCCTTTTCCGTACTGGTAGGGACCCAATACTGGACTATATGAATGTATATTGTCACAAGATTCTGGGCATAGAATAAAAAACAAACTAAATCAGTTGAAACAACAGCCCAATTCATCATCACTGAGCAACACTCAAATCAAAACAACCAGATGGGCTCACCACAAAATCTTATTCCTGGGGATGGGGAAGAACCAGGTTTCCACCACCTTAAGAAAGGCCAGTCAAGCTCGGCCATTCAGAACTTGGGTGGTGTGATAAGAACATAGAACATAAGAAGAGCCATGCTGAATCGGGCCAAAGCCCATCGAGTCCAGCATTCTGTGTCACACAGGGGGCCACCAATTGTCCATGGGGATCTTGAGCAGAAAGAGAAGGCAAAACCCTCCCTTTCCCTTGACCCTCAACAAATGGTACCCAAGGGAATCCTGCCTGCCTCAACCACCATAGAGGCGGCACTTGGACATCCATTTCCATAACCACCGATACACTTGGCATCCATGAATCTGTCTAATCCTGCCTTGAAGCCATCCAGGCTGTCATGACCTCTTCTGGAAGTGAATTCCATAAACCAGTGACCCTCTGGGTGAAGAAATATTTCCCTTGATTTGTCCTCGCTTTCTTACCTATGAGCTTTAGGGAGTGCCCCCTCGTCCTAGTATTGTGTGAGAGAGAAAATAATTTTTCTCTATCCACCTTTTCTATCCCATGCATGATCTTATACACTTTGATCAAGTTACCCCTTAAACGCCGTCTTTCAAGGCTGAAGAGACCAAGGCGTTGCAACCTGCTTTCATAAGGTGATGGTTCCTGTAACAGACATTATGACAGAGAAGACCGACTTCCTGGGATGCATCCAGGGATGGGCTATTGCCCGGACTGGGGGTGGGGGGACGCAGTGGGTAGCAAAAATGGAACTCCACCCTGTTGTGGTTAGTTCTGCCCAGCTCCTGCCCCAAGGACTGCGGATGTGGGGGAGACATCCAAATGCTGCAGGCCTGTTTTGCCCCCGGTGGAATCTGCTGATGAAGACTCCTTTGACCAAGAAGACATGAGTGACAGGGAGGAGGAGAGTGTGGCAGACAGCTCAGAAGGTGATCAATTATCTAGCTCCTCCTTGCATTTGGAACAAGAGTTAATGATACAGCCAAACATACGGAGAGCGATGCATAGGCAACAACAACTGAGAGATTATTATCAAAGAAAATGAGGCCACCTGTGGTTGGGTGGGGCTCTGGTAATTAGTGAGGCTGCTATAAATACCAGCCTGTGGGTTTGGCCATTGTGGAGGATTATCTGATCGTTGTGTTTCGTGCCTGCTTTACTGACTTGGACCTTTTGTGTGCTGATTTTTCCCCGCTTTGAAACTAAACCAGAGCAAAGTGTATTTCACTTTGTGAAAGAAGGACTGAATTGCCTCACAGCTGCAACCTAAGTATCACAGAACTGATAAGGGACTTGTACAAATTACCAGTTGGTTTGGAGACAAGTGCTCTTTGCTATACCAAAAGAGGGCTTAGGTTAAGTGACTTTTCATTATAAAGAACATTGTTTTGAATTTTCAAACGTGTGTGTGTGTGTCTGAAATTTGTACCTGTGAATTTTTTGGAGGAGTCTACCAGAGAGCCCGAGAGAACACACCCCAAAGCACCCAATTTGTACTGAAAGATGTGGAAAGAAAATGCATAAGCCACACCCACAGTGCGATAGTAAAAATTTTGGTAGCCCTTCACTGGATACATCTGATGTCATTGCTTAAAATAAATTTGATTGCAACACCAGGTGCAAAGAATCGGGATCATTTGTGTAGATTGCAGCATAAACAATTAATTGAAGTCTTATGTACAATAATCTTCTCAACTAGCAAGAAGCACTAAATTGGCAGAAGATAAAGGTCAGTGGAATTCAAGGGGGTTTGGACATGGATCTCTTGTGGCAAAGTACAGATTCTATATTTTACTCTGCCCCATCCCTTCCTCTCCTACACAACACCATTTCTGTTGAGAACAGAAACCATGGAAGACAGACAGTCCCTCAAATAACCTGAAATAATTTATAGCACTATGTATGACACCCAGACATCCCAGGGAGCCACTGCACAATGGACAGTAACTCTTACACCTGGTAGCAGATCTGCATTGGTCTAAAATGTCTATATTTTCCCAGATGAAATTATGGATGAATGGTTTGTGAATTTATAAAGGGGTCTCAGTATTTGGCTGCCACCAATTATACGAAGTCACTGATGACTTCTGAGATGCTTTTGATAGATGGAGAAATTACTGTTTGGTGGGCTGTGATCCCACAATCCGGAATAAAATACAATGTATTGAACATACTGTCCTCCGGTGGCTCACTGAGGTATTGCAGGTTCATTGGGAAACGGAGCAATGTAGTGAATCTATTTCCCCTAGTGGCTGAATTGGGTATTGCAGACTCAAATTCAAAAATATGCATTAAAGCTGTACAGTAGCCCCTCACCTATCGCTGGTGTTACGTTCCAGACCCGACCGCGATAGGTGAAATCCACGATGGGGAATTTATCGACTGATAGTACTTATTTAAGTATTTATATTGTAATTGTTTGGCAAGTTTTCATTGTTTTAAGTGTTTATAAACCCTTCCCACACAGTATTTATTTTAGATACAGTATTTAAATACAGTATTTACAATTTTAGATTTTTTTTTAAAAAAAACCCTGCCGATTGAGTTCGGTGGGCTGTTTAAATCTGCCGATCGACTTCCTCAGAAACCCGCGAACCAGTGAAGATCCGTGAATGATTTTTCTCATTAATATTCCTTGAAAACCCGCAATGAAGTGAAGCCGCAGTAGGTGAAGCGCGGTATAGCGAGGGACTACTGTACTGTGTAAATTGACTGTAATAATAAGTTGATTTGGGATATGCAATTCAGCTAGAAGACTGGGGAAAACTATGGTCAGTTAACTATAAGATGACTTTGTCAACATCATATAAAGAAAATCTTTATAAAATGTTCTTCTGATGGCATTATGCGCCAGCGCGCCTAGCCAAAATGAATGTAAACATTAGTAACAAATGTTGGAAGTGTAAAAAAGAAGTGGGAACATACTACCACATATGGTGGCAATGTAACGAAGCAAAAAAATTTTGGATTCAAATTAGGGCATGGATGGAAGAAATATTGGGCTATAAAATTGAAATAAAACCAGAAATGTATTTATTAGGCATAATTAGAGGCAAACATAGCAAAGAAAACTACTACTTAATAAATCACTTACTTACTGCTGCAAGATTAGCATATGCACGTCTGGAAACAAGATAAGATTCCAAACAAAGAAACGGTAATTAAAAAAATATTACACTGCGCCAAATTTAGCAAATTAACATACGAAATTCAAAACCAACAAAATAAGGACTATTACAAAGTGTGGGGAAAAATTTACAACTGGGTGGAAATTAAGAAAAAGGTATAGTAAATAGAATTGTTAAAAAAAATAAATTTTGTAAATATATCAAGTGTAAATGTTTAATGTTGTATTGTTTGATGTCTAAATGTTTGTAAGTCATATAAAATAAAATTTTTAAAAAATAAATAAGTTGATTTGAGTTGAATCTATACGCTTTACTGCCCATTGATGGTATTACACAATGATTAGGAAAAATAGGACAATTAATAGGAAGTACAGCCTTGCCCACAGCTTATTAAGGTACAGTATTGCCAATTTATATGGCAATATAAATCCATGGACACCAACTAACTGTCAGAAGATATGATGAAAACTCCTTACTTGCACAACACAAGGACAGGCTTAACTACAGTTTTCATTGGGAAATGAAAGACCAAGCAACTCCCAAAATGCTAGAGCTCAGAAGAAAAACAAAATAAATAAAATTCAAAAACCAATTAAAAATTTATTTTTTTAATAGTAAAATCTTTCTTCTACATGATATTTATCTTGCATAAGGAGAAACCATACTCTTAAAAAAGGTAAATCTATTCATATTAATTATGTAGAACAAATGATTAATGACAAAATTCATACTACAGTGGTACCTTAAGATACGAACTTAATTGGTGCCGGGGGGAGGTTCGTAAGACGAAAGGTTCGTAAGACGAAACATTGTTTCCCATAGGAAACAATGTAAAGTCAATTAATCCGTGCAACCAAAAAACCCCCCGCAAAAAAATGGCTTTCCGCGACTGCTGGGAAGCGGCGCGGCTGTTTTAAAAGGTGACAGCCGGCCTGGGGGGCTTCCCAGCACAGGGTTCGGGGGTGCTGGGAAGCCCCCCAGGCCGGCTGTCATCTTTTAAAAGAGCCGCGCCGCTTCCCAGCTGTCTCCTGAAGCCGAACGCGGAAGTTCGGCTTTGGTGTTTGGCGTTCGGAGACAGCTGGGAACCCAGCGGTCTCCCGAACGCCGAAACCGGAAGGGGCAAGGTGGGGGGGGAGAACGGGAGGCTCAGCATTCCGTCAGTCGCAGCGCTGGCTGTCAACTTTTCTTTTTAGCACTGGGGAGGCAAGTCAGCTCCTGCCCAGTTTTAAAAAGAAAAGTTGACAGCCAGCGCTGCGGCTGACGGAATGCTGAGCTTCCCGTTCTCTCTCCGCCCCCTCGCCCCTTCGCCCCCCTGTGTTCCTAGGAGAAGTGCTGGTGAGGAGCAGAAGGTCTGTCTTGCCTCAATCCCCAGCACTTCTCCTAGGAACACAGGGAGGCGAAGGGGCGAGGGGGGGGGAGAGAGAGAACGGGAGGCTCAGGAAGGGAGCTCGGGAAGGAGCCCACGGTCAGTCGGCTGCGGGCGGGAGGAAGGCGATTGTTCCGCTGCCGCCAGCATGGCCTGGCTGGCAGCGGAAGATGTAACGGAGCCCACGGGGGATTCGCCTTCCTCCCACCCGCAGCCGACTGATCGTGGGCTCCTTCGCAACCTCGGAGAGCTTCCAGGGCATGAAAGCTCACGAAAACCAGGAAGCTCTCCGAGGCTGCGAAGGAGCCCACGATCAGTCGGCTGCGGGCGGGAGGAAAGCGAATGCCATGGGGCTGGGCTCGGCTCCCCCCTCGGCTCCCCCCCTTACCAGCCCCGCCGTGGAAGGCTCCATTCTGTTCCCTGAATGGAGACCGCCGGCCGCTCAATCGGGCCGGCAGGGAACAGAATGGAGCCTTCCGCGGTGGGGCTGGTAAGGGGGGGAGCCGAGGGGGGAGCCGAGCCCAGCCCCTTGGCATTTGCTTTCCTCCCGCCTGCAGTTGACTGATCATGGGCTCTTTCGCAACCTCGGAGAGCTTCCTGGGTTTCGTGAGCTTTCATGCCCTGGAAGCTCTCTGAGGTTGCGAAGGAGCCCACGATCAGTCTCGGCTGCGGGCGGGAGGAAAGCGAATGTCACGGGGCTGGGCTCGGCTCCCCCCCTTACCAGCCCTGCCGCGGAAGGCTCCATTCTGTTCCCTGCCGGCCCGATTGAGCGGCCGGCGGGCTCCATTCAGGGAACAGAATGGAGCCTTCCGCGGCGGGGCTGGTAAGGCGGGGAGCCGAGGGGGGAGCCGAGCCCAGCCCCTTGGCATTTGCTTTCCTCCCGCCCGCAGTTGACTGATCGTGGGCTCCTTCGCAACCACGGAGAACTTCCTGGTTTTCGTGAGCTTTCATGCCCTGGAAGCTCTCCGAGGTTGCGAAGGAGCCCACGATAAGTCTCGGCTGCCGGCGGGAGGAAAGCGAATGTCACGGGGCTGGGCTCGGGAAGGGGCAGCGAAGTCGGTGCCGAGGCACCCTAAGCCCACCGGTGACCGCCAAAGGGTTGGCGAAGGGAGGGTGCTGCGGCGACCCGACCAAGCCTATGGACGCGCCTCCCGCCGCTCTGCCCAATCGCAAAGCCAAAGGAGGCACGGGAGGCGGTGAATGTCATGTCCTCTGGCCAATCACGGGGGCTGGACTGGGCGTTTTCCTGGAAGGAATGCCATCCACCACCGAGCTTTTCGTAATCTGTTTAAATTTCCTTCACTCCCCCAACATTCCCCGCCTTGCCTCGCTTGACTGGCCAGAGGACATGATATTCACCGCCTCCCGTGCCTCCTTTGGCTTTGCGATTGGGCAGAGCGGCGGGAGGCGCATCCAATCGCAAAGCCAAAGGAGGCACGGGAGGCGGTGAATGTCATGTCCTCTGGCCAGTCAAGCGAGGCAAGGCGGGGAATGTTGGGGGAGTGAAGAAAATTTAAACAGATTACGAAAAGCTCGGTGGTGGATGGCATTCCTTCCAGGAAAATGCCCAGCCCAGCCCCCGTGGAGGCGTTTTCCTAAAAGGAGTGCAATCACCACCACCGAGCTTTTCGTAATCTGTTTAAATTTCCTTCACTCCCCCAACATTCCCCGCCTTGCCTCGCTTGACTGGCCAGAGGACATGACATTCATCGCCTCCCGTGCCTCCTTTGGCTTTGCGATTGGGCAGAGCGGCGGGAGGCGCGTCCAATCGCAAAGCCAAAGGAGGCACGGGAGGCCGTGAATGTCATGTCCTCTGGCCAGTCAAGCGAGGCAAGGTGGGGAATGTTGGGGGGGGGGAGTGAAGGAAATTTAAACAGATTACGAAAAGCTCGGTGGTGGATGGCATTCCTTCCAGGAAAACGCCTCGGGGGGGGGGCTGGGCTGGGCATTTTCCTTGGCGATCTTCCCTTGGCTTCCCTGGCCGCCTGGCGCTGCGATATTCCGATGTTCCCTTGGCTTCCCTGGCCGCTTCCCTGGCCACTTCCCTGGCCGCCTGGCGCTGCGATCTTCTGATCGCAGCACCAGGCGGCCAGGGAAGCCAGGGAAGATCAGAAGATCGCCAAGGAAGATTGGAAGATCGCAGCGCCAGGCGGCCAGGGAAGCCA
Source organism: Erythrolamprus reginae (assembly GCF_031021105.1). NCBI lineage: Eukaryota > Metazoa > Chordata > Lepidosauria > Squamata > Dipsadidae > Erythrolamprus > Erythrolamprus reginae. The sequence goes on along the minus strand of NC_091960.1, from coordinate 25,086,362 downwards.
AGGCGGCCAGGCAAGCCAAGCCGGGAGCAGCGACAACGCTGCTCCGGTTGCCTGGTCCTCTCCTGCCTCCCACGCTGTTGTTCCCCGCTGCGTCAGGCACCGCCAGCCCCGAGTCAGACGCACCCTCGCTGCCGCGCCCAGCCGCTGCCCGCCCCGTCCTAGCCAGAGCCTGAGCCGGCCCGCTCGGTCGCGCCTCCTCGCCCGCGGCCCGCCCACCCGCCCAGGATGCAGACCTGTTGCCTCTCCCATGCCCGCCGCCGGCCTGATCCTGCGCCTCATGCTTTCCCCCCCAGCCAAAAATACAAAGGCGGTCTGCCGCCGCCCGCGGAGCAATGGGAAACTGAAGCTGCTGGCGGTTTCATACTCCCTTTGCTCCACGCTGCTCCGCCCTGCCTGTCATGCGATGGCAGACCGTCTTTGCGTTTTTCGCTGAGGGGGGGAGCAAGAGGACCTTCCTGACTCCCTCCCCCAGCGTCGGACCTCCTGCCCTCCCTCCCAGCCAAAAACCCAAAGCGGCCTCCTGAACGTTTTCCGTCTTACGTACCTGCCACTGCCGCCGAGAAGCCCCGCAGCCCGGCTGTCACATTTTAAAACAGCCGGGTGGCTTCCCAGCAGCCTCTCCAAGCCGAACGCCAAACCCGAACTTCTGGGTTTGGCTCCGGGAGGCAACTGGGAAGCCCCCTGGCTGTTTTAAAAGGTGACAGCCGGGCTGCGGGGCTTCCCAGCAGCCTCCCGAACGCCGAACCCGGAAGTTCGGGTTTGCCGTTCGTAACACGAAAAAAGTTCGTAAGAAGAGGCAAAATTTTTCTGAACCCCGGGTTCGTATCTCGGGTTGTTCGTAAGACGAGGGGTTCGTATCTTGAGGTACCACTGTATTAATAATATTATCCTAACCTTTGTATTGTTTTAAACAAGTCAGCATCAGCAATCCTCTTGGGTATAAGTATAGTTGGAAGAAAAAGTTTAATTACACAGAATTATCCCCACTTGAAGCAACCATTTCTTACAAAATAACAAATCCTGTTAATCAAATTTAAATGGGTAACTTACATTTTACTTGTACATTTTATTTACTTGTAAAATATTGTTGTTGGCTTGATCAGGAGAGGAAGCCATGGTTCCTTCCTTCTGAAAGACTCTTCAACCCTCCCGCCCCTTCCCCCAGTGCTTCCTGTAGAGGAGGAGCTGTGATTGTTACAGCCTGCTGCCAATCAGATAGCTCTCTCAGTGCCTCCTTTCTGTATAGAGGAGGATCTGTGATTGGTTCAGCCTGCTGCTAATCAGGTAGCTCAGGGGTATTGCCATGAAGAAGAAGAAAAAACCTAGTGTTGCCAGCCATGAGGTTTCTTTCCTTCCTGCCTTTCACATCGGAACTGTGGAGCTTTGGAAAATGCTGCAGGGCCGTTTTCAGGTCAGTGAAAGTCAGTGACTTTAGTATAAGTCGAGGCTGGATTTTCCGGCACATTTTTTGTGCAGAAAATCTCGACTTATACTCGAGTATATACGGTACATATGAACATAGAATTAGGTTAGAAAAGCAAGAAATATATCAATATGAAAAACCGCATAAGATGTAAAATTGTATATAAAGTAAAATAAGCAAGGAAAGAGAGACTAAGATATCTCTCTATTTTCTGTATGTACCATTGTTTCTTTTTATGAATTTTCAATAAAAGCTTTTAAAATAAAATAAAAAGAATTGTGCATTAATTAAAAAGGTCCATCAATCAAGCATGAATTGTAACTATGCATGCAAGCCCAAAATTCACCCCTTTTGCCAGCCGAAGCGTCTTTTTTTGCGCTGCTGGGATTTCCCTAAGGCTCCCCTCCATGGGAAACCCCACCTCCAGACTTCTGTGCTTTTGTGATGCTGCAGGAGAATCCCAGCATTCCCAGCGAAGGGAGCATCAGTGAAATTGCAGCATTGCAAAAACACTGAAGTCCTCAAAACCCCACCTCCGGACCTCTGTGTTTTTGCGATGCTGCAATTTCCCCTCGCTGGGAAACCCCACCTCCGGACTTCCATTGCCAGCAAAGCGCCTGTTTTTGTGCTGCTGGGATTCTCCTGCATCACCACAAAAACACGGAAGTCTGGAGGTGGGGTTTCCCATGGAGGAGAGCCTCAAGGTAATCCCAGCAGTGCAAAAATGGGTGCTTCACTGGCAACAGAAGTCCGGAGGCGGGGCATCCCAGCAGTGGTGGTGGGTTTGTAAGGTGAAAATAGTTTGTAAGAAGAGGCAAAAAAATCTTAAACCCCGGGTTTGTATCTCGAAAAGTTTGTATGACGAGGCGTTTGTAAGACGAGGTATCACTGTATATGCCATATGTGTACCTACATATTACACCTAGGCACTCAAAAATATACATTATCTGCTATATAAACTATTTGTGTATGTACACACACATACACACGCACAGCTCTTCTAAAAATATACACATTCAACCTCATTTACCGCGTTAGGAAAAACATACCGAGAACCCAGAAGGGAAACAAAGAAGGAAAAAAAATCAATTTTTTTTCTACCGGTTCTGCGTACTTGACCAAACTTTTTCCACCAGTTCTGTGTACCTGACCGTACTCATAGGAGCCCATCACTAGTTGGAGCCCCCTGTATCTAATCTTTACACCATCCCAGTCAAATGGTTGTTTGAAGAAAGAATAAACCCACTTAAGACTGCAGTTCTAAACCTTGGCCTTCCCAACATCCGGATATATTGGCATTATAATTTGCAGAGGTTCCACGTGACCACGGAAGTAAATTAACAGGATTTATTTCTAAGAAAATAAGATTGTATTAGATTGTTATCGGTGGACATTGATAGAAGAACCAGATTTGGGAAACTTTGACAGGAACAGATTGAAATGGCATGTCTATAAACTATCCACGATTGACCTCTCCAGGTTCCTAAGAGGTCAGTAAGGGGCGTACATAAGTGCACTGATGTGCCTATCGTCCCCTGTCCAATTGTCTTTCCTTTATCTCATATATCATATATATTTTCTTCCTTTCATATATCTTCTCCTCTATTTTTACATATTATCTTTATATATATTACTTCATGTCTATTCTCTTCCGTATGTATTGTGTATTGGACAAATGAATAAATAAATAAAATAAATAAATAACATGTAAACCTGGAATGGAAATCCATTGATATTTACACTTTTCCACCATTGTTCTGGATATGTTTTCATTTATAGGATATGTTTTCATGTACTGTATTTATTTGATGCATTATTCATTACTGCCATTTCTACAGCGCTCAGTTGCAAAAAATAAAAAACCCAAAAACAAAACAGAAAACAAACTTTGTGTTTACTTATTCAGATATTGAGAAAATAAACATTTAGAAATGTCTTCCCTTCTCTTTTCCTTTAAAAAAAAAATCATTGAGATAAACATTTTTTAAAAAAGTAATTAAATGCATATAGATGTTCCCATGATCAAAACCGGGACAGACATAACAAAAAGTTATTAAATTAATACATTACCCGACTGCCCACAGTTCTGGGTGGAATTACTTAAGAATGATTAAAAACAAACTGGAGCAGGAATTAAATTGTATTGTCTATTACTAATTTCAAGGGCAAGCTGCTTCTCAGACTGAAGCCTTTTAAATAACACATAAGATCATCTCACGCAAAAGAATTATTTTACGGTGTCTGCTAAGCCTAGTCATCTTTTGACATTAACAACAACAACAAAAACAACCGTGTTGTGTACTGACCATATTTGTCTCGCTGTTCTGGCATTCTTTTACACAAATTCTTTACATGGCTCTAAATGTTTGTCATTTTGTATGGCATTGTAAGAGCTTTCCTTTGGGATGACTTTGAATGAAAAACTGATTTAACATTATACTAAGAAAAGAAAGGAACCTCTCTGAATAAACTTTACATAACTTTAAAATCTCCACTGTTGGGACATCCACAACTTCTGGAGGCAAGCCTTTCAACTGATTAATTGTTGTAACTTTTAGGCACAGAATTCAGAATAATTCAGTTCATTATTGCCAATATTTCCGAAGCTCTTGAAAAAGACAGTTATTATGTATTATCCTGAAATACAGACCTGGAGATGCTCATCCAAGAGTTAAGTCTAGTAAAATTCACACACGCACACAAATTAAATGTTAAGATATTGCATCTACATTCAGTAAACATTTCAATTATTATTTGACAAGTGGTATTAATTGAAATCTAAGCAACGTCAATCAATATTTTAGATTAGCATTCAAAAAACAGTTTTTAAACCACTGGTTTAATAGCAGTTCCCAATCTTTAAACTTTAAATCACTGTTAATTCATGGGGATTTACAAAATAGATCAAGCAAGATTTGTAGCGTTGCCTCATTCTTACAACTTAGTCATTTATTTATTTATTTATTTATTTACTGGATTTGTATGCCGCCCCTCTCCGTAGACTCGAGGCGGCTAACAACAGTGGTAAAAACAACATGCGACAATCCAATACTAAAGCAGCTAAAAACCCTTGTTTTAAAACCAATCATACATACAAACATACCATGCATAAATTGTAGAAGCCTAGGGTGGGAAGAATATCTCAGTTCCCCCGTGCTTGGCGGCAGAGGTGGGTTTTAAGAAGCTTACGAAAGGCAAGAAGGGTGGGGGCTATTCTAATCTCTGGGGGGAGTTGGTTCCAGAGGGCCGGGGCCACCACAGAGAAGGCTCTTCCCCTGGGTCCCGTCAAACGACATTGTTTACTTGACAGGACCCAGAGAAGGCCCACTCTGTGGGAACTAATTGGTTGCTGGGATTCGTGCGGCAGAAGGCGGTCCCAGAGATAACCTGGCCCGGTGCCATGAAGGGCTTTATAGGTCATAACCAACACTTTGAATGCAACATATTTGTTTTGTTGTACATTTTATGTGCAGGGTCTCAAAATAATCCAAGATCACAGCTTTGCCTTGGTAACCTCCCTAGGTAACTATCTGCCATTGTCTAAGAAAGAAGTAATAAAAAATACAGTACAGTGTTCCCTCGATTTTTGCGGCATCGAACTTCGCGGAACGTTTATACCACGGTTTTTCAAAAATATTAATTAAAAAATACTTTGCGGTTTTTCCCTCTATACCACGGTTTTTCCTGCCCGATGACGTCATATGTCATTGCCAAACTTTTGTCTGCCTTTAAAAAACATTTTTTAAAATAAACTTTAATAAATAAACATGGTGAGTAATAATCTAAATGGTTGCTAGGGGGATGGGAAATTGTAATTTAGGGGTTTAAAGTGTTAAGGGAAGGCTTAGGATACTGTTCATAGCCAAAAATAGTGTATTTACTTCCGCATCTGTACTTCGCGGAAATTTGACTTTCGCAGGCAATCTTGGAACGCATCCCCCGTGAAAATCGAGGGAACACTGTAATAAAAAAATACTTGTAGTTAAACATATTAGAGAGTCATTAGGTTAGAGAAGAAAGAGAGTTGCTATTTTTTTTAAACTGGTAACTAGAAAAGTTACAGTGATTGAGTTTCAGTTTTTATAATGTTTAAAAAGATATTGCATGAGGCACAGACTGTTTATTTTTCTCAGGATAAATTGGCTGGCTAGCACTCAAATATCTTTCTGAGGAATGATTCCATTGATTTTCCAAAAAAATGACCATTAAAGCCAGGCCACTTTCAGAAGACATGGCTTTTGACAAGTTAGGTATTATAAGAGTTAAAGTAGAAGGTGAGATACATCATGAAGATAAATTGCTGATTATTACATTGTTTAATCAAAGCTCCATAGCTTGTGGACTTTTTCAGATATTATATTAGACCCCAATAATTTAAAAAAAATTATATACCCTTTCAGGTCACTATTTTCTTTAAAAAAACAAGCAAAACTGGCAAAGCCTTTACCAGGACCACATCTTACACCTGGGGAAAAAGGCCATTTTGACAGATGGCATCTCTTCTCTCTCTAATTTTAAAGCATGCTGGGCTGGGGGATTCTGGGAGTTGAAGTCCATAAATTGCCAAGTTTAGAAATGCTGCACTATGGGAATCTGAAGACGTCCTTTCTATCTCCATCCAAGAAATGAATGCATAGGGTTATACCAGTGGCATCTAACCCTAGCTAGATTAACAAGTATTCCTCATTCCTCAAGGTGTTGGAGGGGCTGTAGAGATAAGGGATCATTTTACCCGAGGTCAGAGGTCGGCAACCTTAAACACTCAAAGAGCCATTTGGACCCAAAAGAAAACACCGGGAGCCACAAAAGCCTTCCCGTGCCTATTTCCCGAGCAGCCACAGAACTATCATATGTAGTTGAATTAAATGTTCTGTTTTCTCCTGAAACTTTTATTTTCTTAGATTTATCCATGGTTGGCTTACCGGGAGTCGGAAAGCTCAATAAATCGTGTGCTGGCAGGCATCACACATTGCTGGTTGTGATGCATATTTTGAGTGACAAGGAGCCTCGGCAGAGGGATGAAAAAGCCACATGCGGCCCCAGAGCCGTGGGTTGCTGACCCCGAGTCTAAGTTATGATCATGTGATAGAATAATATTTTGTTTGGATTTTATTTTTTTTAGTAAAATTAGTATTGTTACAAAACAAATGGTTGAATGCTCGTGTAAGATGGGGCTGTGACCTTGAGCGATAATCTGATGCCACATTGGAAAATAGGAACGCAATGGCTTTCTTGATCATTATGTCTCAGTGTTGGGAATATCTGTAAACTCTATTTATAATTCATTAATAGTAACAGGGTTGTTTGAACCACTTGATTAAAAATATTTATTGGTAAAATTAGGAGAATGAATCTTCAGGGGCCAGAATCACAGTTTTGTCACATCTGGAGAGTTTTTATTTATTATGTTCATGGGAAAATGAATTTTGTCAACCCTCATGTTATTTTGGAAATTAGGAACAGCTTTCAATTCTTTGCCTTTCTTTTTTCTGTTCCTTCTTACAACCTTCTGTATTCTTCACTTAATTCTTGGTGTGTGTGTGTGTGTGTCCCCTCCAGGGATTACTATTCAATAAAAGTATAATGGAAAAATTGTTGAGTTAACATTATTTTGACACTCTTTTTCCCCCCCAACCTAACAATGACTCTTTTATTCAAATTCAGTTTAAATAAAAATATCCTGAAAAGGCTTTTTCTAAAACACGACCGGAGGTTTTGGTTTCTTTAAAAAAAAACACATTTGTGTTTCTCATCCATCTTCAATTCTTCAGAAAACTGAAGAAGCAAAACATTTTCAAAGGAAAATAACAAGAAAGTCCAGTTGCCTAGAAAAAGCACCTTAGGAATAACCATGATCTGGTTGGGAGAATCTCCATAGTCATGAAATAAAACATTAAATTAACATTTAATTCATGTGTCGTTATTATTATTATTTTACAAAACCCATTTTACCCACCTTATTTGGGCTTTGATTAAATAGGAGGTTTGTTGATGCTTGGAGTAAATAATTTGATATATTTTCCCCTAATATCCAGACCACAAGACTACTTGGGAGGTAACTTGGTAGCAAGCTACGGATGTTAAAAACTAGTTTTCTTGATAACCTGTCCCAAGTGGGAAACCATATTTAAAATCCATTTAATTCTGCCCAAGTAAAGCCACAGATTTAGGCTTTGTGGATCAAGTCTTAATTTTGAAGAGAATTAAACTCTCTCAAAAGGGTTTCTCAACCTTGCCAATTTGAAGGTGTGTGGACTTCAACTTTCAAAATTCAGTCATTTAAAACCCTGCTGTTTTTTTGTTCGGGTTGTATGTGACCCGAAGCCAAGTTTGAGTCCCTGTAAAAAGTTTTCCCTGCATATCTGAAACTTGAAATTTCACGACTTTTCATCATTTCAGGGGTTCTCTATATGAGAATTTTTTTTGGGGGGGGGGTTTCTTTCTTGCTGAAAACAAAAAAGTCACACTTGTTATGTTCCCGGGTCACCCTGACCCGGACCAAAAACTCTTCATTTGAAGTGCTTATGTTTGGTCAATTTGAATACTTTTTTCACTTGAAAAGTAGTCTGAACATTTCTGCACACAATGATATGAAAATTGAAATGAAAAAAGTAATTCTTATTGGTTTATTTTGCTGATAGAATGCATGCCCCCCCTCTGTTTTTGTGAAATATTTTTCAATTTATGGATAGTTTTGCTTGCAAAATGTGTTCAATTTTACTAAAGTTGGTGTGGGATTGGTAGTTTGAACATTTCTGAATATAAAAAAAATATAAATGAACTGAAATAAATGTTTCTTATTGGTTGTTTACAATCATAAATAAGTCCTCCCCCCCTTGGCTGCTTGCAAATATTTTCACTTTATATTTACGCAGGCTTCAAATCTGAAATATTTTTAATATCTTAGGCATTCATGTACTCATTTTAACATGCCTGATCATCATAAAAATATTTGTGGGTGAATAAAAATTTTCTGGGCAAAAAAAAAAATCACGTTGACTCTATTTCGGGTCATATAGACCCGGACCAAAATGATTTTTTTAGGTACTTGAATTTGGTCTTTTTGAAAACTTTTTCCACTGGAAAACTAGTTTGAACATTTATGAACATAATGATATGAAAATTGAACTGAAAAAAGTGAGGCTTATATTTTTATTTTGATCAAAAACCCCTCCCCCCATGCTTTCTGAATATTTTGTCAATTTATATTTTTTTTAGGCTACAAATCTCTAAGGAATATTCCCCCAAAAGTTTTGATATACTAAATTGAACAATCCTAAACATAAGAAAAATAGAAATGAACTGAAAAAAAAAAGATTCTTATTGGTTTATTTTTTAATATAAACCATATTGTCTTATACTCGAGTATAAGCCTACTCGAGTATAAGCCTATTTGAGTATAAGCATGGGGGCCCATTTATGAGCAAAATAAACCAATAAGGATCATTTTTTTCAATTCAATTTTCATATCATTATGTTCAGAAATGTTCAAGCTACCAATCCCACACCAACTTTACTAAAATAGAATGCATTTTGCAGGCAAAATTATCAATAAACCTAAAACAAATTCACAAAAATGGGGGGGGGGAGGCACATTTATGTGCAAAATAAACCAATAAGGATTAATTTTTTCAGTTCAATTTTCATTCCATTGTGTGCAGAAATGTTCAAACTTGTTTCCAGGTGAAAAAAGCTTTCAAAAAGACCAAATATAAGTACCTAAAATGATCAATTTGCAGTCCGGGTCAAATAGACCCGGGAACATAACATTAGGGAGTTTTTTCGAACAGAACAGCAGGGTTAAAAAAGATGGTGGTACTCATGGACCAGCACCAACTGAATTGGTTCTGTGATGTCATCATGATGTCAACAGTGGGTCGTTATGGGTTCGGGCTGGTTTCACCTAATCTGCACTTGTACCTTTGGGTTTTCCTGCCTAAATGTAAAACCCTTGCTTTTCTCCATATTAAATTTCATGTTGCTGGATAGGGCTTATTTTTTGGGTCTGTCAAGATCTTTTTAGACCCTGATCTTGTCTTCTGTATTATTTGTTATTCCTGCTGGCTTATTGTCATCTGCAAATTTGATAATTTCCCCTTCTATTCTCTCATCTTTTGCATTTCATTTCATTTCCTTTGTCTGAAATGGTATAAGGTTTTCTATCTGAGCGAGTTGGATCAGAAGATCCCCTAGGTGCCTTCTCCGGGTCCCGTCAACTGAACAATGTCGGTTGGCGGGCCCCAGAGGAAGAGCCTTCTCTGTGGCGGCCCCGGCCCTCTGGAACCAACTCTCCCCGGAGATTAGAACTGCCCCTACTCTCCTTGCCTTTCGTAAGCTCCTTAAGACCCACCTTTGTCGTCAGGCATGGGGGAACTGAGACATCTCCCCCGGGCATTTACAATTTATGAATGGTATGTCTGTATGTACGTTTGTTTAGAAAATGGGTTTTTAAAAATATTTTTAAATAGTAATTTAGATTTGTTGAAAATTGTTTTTCACTTTGCTGTGAGCCGCCCCGAGTCTGTGGAGAGGAGTGGCATACAAATCTAAATAATAAATAAAAGAAATAAATAAACTCTGTTATTCTGGCAATGAAATATCCACAACAAAACAACTAAGCTCAGAAAGCGCCAAAGACTTCCTTAGAATTTTACAGACTCAAAGTGAGGCGAGACAAGTGACGAGTCAACATTTCAGAGATATTTGCTTACCAGATTTCTCAATGCCTTCACAATAATGAAGGAGCTCCAAATTCAAGGAGAAACTCAGAGATATATCTGCCTTAAAAGTTGAACTATATAATGCAGTCAACTATCAGGGATTGCCCAAGTTAACCAGAGGAAATCATTTATGATATTCTGTAATAATGTCATAGCTTGCTTTATGATAATGTATATGACATTTTAAAAAGTTTGCCCAGTTTCAACTCCACAGGATTCACAAATCCCAGATTTTGGATACATTCTGTAAGTTAGCCCATTTGAGTTCACAGATTACTTTTTTGTTTTGATTTGATTTGATTTGATTTATTAGATTTGTATGCCGCCCCTCTCCACAGACTCGGGGCAGCTCACAACAGCAACAAAAACAATATATATTGACAAATCTAATAATTAAAAAAATCTAAGATAACAATTACACATTAAAAATCTAAAAGCAAGAAACACCAATATAACAAACATACATACAGTCATATCATGCACTAGAACTACATAGGCAGGGGGAGATGTCTTAGTTCCCCCACGCTTGACGACAGAGGTGGGTTTTAAGGAGTTTACGAAAGGCAAGGAGGGTGGGGGCAATTCTAATCTCTAGGGGGAGTTGGTTCCAGAGGGCTGGGGCCGCCACAGAGAAGGCTCTTCCCCTGGGCCCCGCCAAATGACATTGCTTTGTTGACGGGACCCGGAGAAGGCCCACTCTGTGGGACCTAACTGGTCGCTGGGATTCGTGCGGCAGAAGGCGGTCTCATAGATACCCTGGTCCGGTGCCATGAAGGGCTTTATAGGTAATAAGCAACACTTTGAATTGTGATCGGAAACTGATTGGCAACCAATGCAGACTGCGGAGTGTTGGTGTTACATGGGCATTTTTGGAAAAGCCCATGACTGGTCTCGCAGCTGCATTCTGCACGATCTGAAGTTTCCAAACATTTTTCAAAGGTAGCCCCATGTAGAGAGCGTTACAGTAGTCGAGCCTCAAGATGATGAGGGTGTTAAGTCCTATGTAAAGCCTGTATCTGAGGAAAATGGTTAAAAATAGCAGTCGCGCCTGATTGGCTAAGGCGCTGACAGTTCAGTTTTGGCGGGCGACTGAAAAAGTATATAAGGAGCGCCTTTCACTGTTAAAGTTAGACGCGTTCCAGCTGAAGTCACTTTCTCTGAGCTGAAGTCACTTTCTCTGAGCTGAATAAAGGAACCGTCAAAAGTACCCTGGTCTCCGGCGACGACGGACGAATGAACCCGCGCTCTCCACCATGGACAACCTGCCTGTCGGAAGAGCTCCTGAATTCTTCGACCCGGAGAAGTCCACCTGGGACGGCTACATCTCAAAATTCGAGATCTTCCTCGAAGCTGCCGGAATGAGAGACACCGACAACGACCGAAAGAGAGCGATCTTCTTGAACTACTGCGGCTCGGAGATGTACGATCTCGCCCAGACTTTGACAGATCCGCTGCCGGCAAACTCCGTCGCTTGGGACGCCTTGAAAACCAAGCTCGCCGCCCATTTCAAGCCCACGAAAACAGCCATCGTTTTCCGGCATCAATTCTCGCGAATGGGCCAACTCGACCACGAGTCAATCAACCAGTATTTATTTATTATTATTTATTATTTAGATTTGTATGCCACCCCTCTCCGTGAACTCGGGGCGGCTCACAACAGGCATAAACAAATCATACAAATCCAAATAGAGTCAAATAAATTTAAATATTTAAAAAAGTTTTAAAAAGAACCCCGATATACTAACAAGCACACACACAAACATACCATACATAAATTGTACGTGCCCGGGGGAGATGTTTCAGTTCCCCCATGCCTGACGACAAAGGTGGGTTTTAAGAACTTTACGGAAGGCAGGGAGAGTAGGGGCAGTTCTAATCTCCGGGGGGAGTTGGTTCCAGAGAGTCGGGGCCGCCACAGAGAAGGCTCTTCCCCTGGGGCCCGCCAACCAACATTGTTTAGTTGACGGGACCCGGAGAAGGCCCACTCTGTGGGACCACACGTCTTCGAACGGTGCTGTCAAAATGTAAATTTGACAACCCAGAAGCTCGCCTGATAGATGCCCTCATTTTCGGCATGAAAAACGCGACCGTCAGAAATAAGCTCCTCACAGAAGATGAGCCCTCTCTGCAAACTGTCATCAAACTGGCCCAGACAGCAGAAGTCGCCGAAGCCGCTGCCAAAGAACTAAAGAAGAATGACAAGCAGGAAGTCGTCGCTCAAATCGACTCTCAAACTTCCCGCGCCGAGTCTCCAGGCGACCTCGGTCAAGCTGCCACCTCCGAAGACAACTGTTTCCTGCTCCAACAGGACCCATCGAGACCACTGAGGACACCTCGCCCTGTTGTCCCTTGCTCCGGCTGCGGGGGAAACCATCCACGCCAACGGTGCCCGTTCCGTGAAGCAATTTTCCGCCGCTGCAACCGCCAGGGACACATCGCCGAGGCCTGCAGAGCCCCCATGCCAGAAGAATCTTTCTCCACACAACGCTTCCCTCGTTCCCTGAACCAACAAGGCCAGGTGCGCGACAACAGAAGTTCTCGATTTTTCGGCCGAAAGAACTACTCCAACTTCAACCACGACTACGCAAGAGGTAACTTAGCCCTTTCAATCAATAGCACGGTTACAACCAACGGGGGCAAGATTGTTATTTCTCTGCTCCTTAACAAACAACCGTGCCAGATGGAACTAGACACTGGTTCTAAATATACTATTATGCCTTGGGAAAAACTCAAAATGTATATGCCTAATCTCACTAAAACTGCTCTTAATCCTACTGCATTAATTATTAAGGATTTTCAAGGGGGTATTATTCCTGTATTGGGGAAAGTTGATGTACCAATTTTGTTCAAAAATTTAAATTGTAATCTCCCTCTAATTGTGGTCTCAGGAGCTAAGCACTCCCTTTTGGGTTTAGAATGGATGGTCCCCTTGGGTATTGAAATCTCTGGTATTTGCAATGTCAAAAATATGGGTGTTCCAAACTTCTTAGAAGAATTCCCTGAGGTATTTAGCCCCACTTTGGGGTCTTACAAGGGCCCACCAATCTCTTTTTCTCTCGACCCTAAAATTCCCCCTGTATGGCTCAAACCTCGGAGAGTGCCCCTGCCACTTCTTCCTAAACTAGATCTCCAACTGGACAAGCTTATAGGTCAGGGCATTTTGGTCCCTGTGGACCAAGCCCCTTGGGAGACGCCTATCGTTACTCCTATGACGCCTGATGGCTCGCTACGAGTTTGCGCTGATTACAAGTCTACGCTTAACAAGGCCTTACAACACCATCCGTAACCTATACCAGTTGTGCAACAACTGCTTCACTCCCTGGGGGAAGGGAAAGTATTTGCCAAGATCGATTTGGCACAAGCTTATCAACAGCTGCCTGTCGATGGGCCTACCGCCTTGGCGCAGAATATAGTCACCCATAGAGGTGCATTTAAATGCACACGGTTACAATTTGGGGTAAGCGTAGCCCCTGGAATTTTTCAAAGCCTTATGGAAAGATTATTAGCTGGAATAAAAGGCACCATCCCCTACTTTGATGACATTTTAATTTCAGGGGAAAACCAATCCCAGTTAAACCAAAGAATAAGAGAAGTGTTAGCTAGACTGCAAAATAAAGGTCTCAGAATTAAACCAGACAAGTGCATTTGGGGAACCAGCAGTATAGAATTCTTAGGTTATAGGATCAATGGGGAAGGTATCCATCCAACTCCTGAGAAAATTAAAGCCATAAAAGAAGCCCCAGAGCCTCAAAATAAGACAGAATTACAGGCATTTTTAGGCCTTCTAAATTTCTATTCTGTTTTTTTAAAGCAGAAAGCAACAGCAGCAGAGCCTATACACCGGCTGCTACAGAAAGGAACTCCTTGGACATGGGGGAAAACTGAGTGTGAAGCTTTCTCACAAATAAAAAACTTATTGACTTCTAAAAGTGTAGTAATACAGTATAGCACTTTGCTACCCGTACGGCTTACGTGCGATGCGTCCCCATATGGGGTCGGGGGTGTCCTGGCACATGTCTTGCCTAATGACACAGAAGCCCCAATTGCATTCTTTTCTAGAACATTGTCCAGCACCGAGAGGGACTACAGCCAATTAGATAAAGAGGCCTTAGCCTTGGTGGCTGCAGTAAAAAAATTCCACAATTATATATTTGGCAGAAAATTTGAACTAATAACTGACCACAAACCTTTGCTAGGCCTTCTAGCCCCTAACAAACCCACACCTCCTTTTATGTCACCACGACTAATTAGATGGGCTATATTCCTTTCAGGTTACAATTATGATCTTAAGCATAGAGGAGGGACAGCAATCAATCACGCAGATGGGTTAAGTAGGTGCCCCATAGCAGAAACAGTAGAGGACCCAGCCCCATCTGCAGATGTGTTAATTCTAGAACTTGAAGACAACCCACTAACAACCGCAAAAGAGGTAGCTGAACACACTCAGCGAGACCCAGTTTTACAAAAAGTGATTAATTGTGTATTAAGGGGTTGGCATAACGAATCCCTGGGAGAAGACTTGACTGATTTCAAAAGTAAGAGACTTGAACTGTCATATGTAAAAGGGTGTCTTTTGTGGGAAGACAGGGTCATCATTCCTGTAAGTCTGAGAACCAAAGTCTTAACTCTGTTACATGTGGGGCTATCGTGAGGATGAAAAGTTTAGCTAGGGGGCACTTATGGTGGCCTGGTCTGGATGCAGACATTGAAAAGTGGGTATCCAAGTGTGACCCATGCCAAGAGTCAAGGCCAAATCCCCTCAAGACCACGCCAGTGGATTGGGAGCAACCTACAGGGCCATGGTCCAGAATCCATATCGATTTTGCAGGCCCAGTTGGGTCCCAATACTTCTTGATAGTTGTGGATGCATATTCTAAGTGGGTCGAGATTACTGTAATGAATAACATAACTACGAATGCTACTATTAAGGCTTTGCGCCATCTGTTTGCCACCCATGGCTGTCCTGACATATTAGTGTCAGACAATGGGCCCCAATTGACAGCCAGGCAATTTGAATTGTTCTTAGATCAGTTGGGGGTCAGGCATGCCCTCATCTCGCCTTACTCCCCATGGGCTAACGGGTTGGCAGAGAGGTATGTTCGTGTGGCAAAGGAGGCCTTGCCCAGGTCAGGTCCTGGGGAAGTGCAACAACACCTTGACCAATTTTTGTTGGCACAACATATCACCCCTAACTCTACCACCCACAAAAGTCCTGCTGAAATTCTGATGGGGAGAAAACTTAGATCCTCACTGGATAGACTGCATCCTATGTATTGTACACATGCTTATATGTCTGTAAATCCTGAAAGACACTTGTATTTGGGACAAAGTATTTTTGCTAAGAATTTTGATGGGGGTTTGAACTGGTTAAAGGGAACAATTGTGCAACAGACAGCGCCAAAGGCTTATATTGTACGTTTGGACGATGGCCGAATGTGGAAAAGGCACATCGACCACTTACGAAGGTGCCAAGAGGCTTCGTCTGAACAAAACTCTAACACGGATTCTTCCCCCTCGCTAGTCTCCCTCCAGCGACGCCGAGCCATCTTCCTCATCGGAAGTCGGTGTTGTGCCTGCCGACTCAAGACTGGGGGCCGGAGCGCAGCCTCAGCCCTGGACAATCAGTGGAGGTGCTAGCGAACCAACCTCCTCTTCTGCTGAATGCGAGGACTCAAATGATCTGCGCAGGTCCGAAAGGACTGTATGCAGACCAAGCAGATTGGAGGACTTTGTCACATGGCTTGCTGAATAACTTTTTTTTCTGACTAAGGAGGGAGGGGTGTTGAATCCCTATGTAAATAGCTGCCTTTATGTAAAAAGCTGTCTCTGGTTAAAATAGTTAAAAATAGTAGTCGCGCCTGATTGGCTAAGGCGCTGACAGTTCAGTTTTGGCGGGAGCCTGAAATGTATATAAGGAGCGTCTTTCTCTGTAAAACCCAGACGCGTTCCAGCTGAAGTCACTTTCATTAAAGAGTTGAAATAAAGGAACTGTCAGTTAACCGTGCTGCCTCCGGACTCTTCAGTAATCTTAAGACAAGCTTTAAACATGGCACGCACACATTTTAAAAAGGAATATTATGCCAGCCATTAAAATGGTTAGAACATTGTCAAAATCCGTAGCCTGGAACACGAACAGTAGATACAAATGCAGCCCTAAAAATATCACCCTCTTTTCCTCCTCCTGCTCTCGCCTTTCCTGACAGTATGTGTGCTGGTGTGCTGATAACTGTCCGGCTTGTTATTTGAAGACCCAGAATTCTATTTCAATAACTGGCCTGCTGGAACATGGAGAGAGGTTCAGCGAGTCCTTGGCAGGAAATTGCCTGGTTTCTGCTCCACCATTCAGATATTTTTCAAGCATTTAGGCAGAAGCATCACTGGGCCTATCGCCAGCCTATGAAGCTCCGCAAATGGTCTTAACTTCTGCCAATGGCTGGAGACGGAGAGGAAAGAGTTGTCGGGTGTCTGTACAGCCATGGGATTCTCCAGGGCTGCAATCTGAAGATCTCTTTGGGTTTAAAGCAGAGGTGGATTCCTGCTGATTCGGACCGGTTGTCAGGCTGAAGCCATCGTTTCATTTGGAGACTTTGGCCTGCTGCCAGAATTTTTACTGTGTGGCTTATTTTGTGGGTGCGGCTTGATGGTCATTTGACCAGGTAGGCATGGCTTGCTAGCCACGTGACCAGGTGGGAGTGGCTTGACAATCATGTGACTGGGTGTGGATTAAAGGTCATGTGACTGAGAGGGAATGGTTTACCAACCTAGATAAGTTTTCAAATAGGTGCTTGGATTCTTTTTCAGTTGATTAAGTCACATTATTTGATGAATAGGACAAATGAAAGACAACATTACTGTATTTGTTGAGGAGTACAGTAACATTTTAAGATTTTGGACTGAACCCACAAGGTTCAGTATGAGAACAGATTAGGCAAGTAGCTCAATTTTCTTTAATTGCTATAAAAAACTCAGTTTTGGGGAATGATTAAAATGATTAAAGCGTTTATATGGGGAAGAACATACTATTTAATTATTTCCTATTTTAAAAGCAATTAAGGATCATGCTAAGATACTAGAGAAGGAAGGACAATAAAAACACTATTAAGTATTCAATAAACTTACTACCCCCACTGTGTTTCCCCCCCAGGGACACTGCAACCATCATAAATATGAATCAGTTGTCACTAGTGATGGGCGAACCCAATGCCGAACTCGAACTCCGAACGCTACGTGACGTCAAATCTCCACCCCCGGAATATCATAGTTTTTTATTTTAGTCAGAAGTCATTTTTTTCAGTGGCATTGTAACTTCAAACGGGCATTAAGTGAACTGTTTGTAAGTTGAGGACTATCTGTACCTATTTTGATCATAAGTTGAGGACCAAAATCTTACAGGGCCTAAGTTGTTAGCCAACAACATACATACTAGATCCAGAGGCTCTTGGTTGAACACAATTCTAAATGATGCTACAACTCTCCTGCATCTCTTTGTCACACCCTAAATTTGAAGGGTCAAAAAAATCTTGGCCATCAAATTTATACAGACTGAGAGCTTTGTGATGCTGGCTGCACACATGCCCCCAGTGAACGGCTACCAAAATGTTGACTACCACACTGTGGGCCTGGCTTATGCATTTTCTTTCAACATCTTTCAGTGGAAATTGGGTGCTCTGGCGTGGAGCTCCATTTCCGCTACCCCGCTGCGTTCCACCCGACATCTGGGCAGTAGCCCCCCCCTACATCCCCCAAGGCTATAACATGATTTGTTCAAATGTAATATGAACCCACCTCCGAAAAAGGTTTTTTTAGCCCTAACAAGGTGTTAACAATCTTCCTGGCTTGCAGGATTTTTTCATTGCTACTCCTAAGGATTTTTTCCCAGCCTTAAATCTTTGCAGGCTTGTTTTCATTGCTATTCCCTCCGAAAAAGGTTTTTTCAGCCCTAACCAGGGGATAAATGATGTGCTGAAGACTAAGGACACTAGCCAGGTAAACACCTGGTAGGTAGATCCCCCCCCCTTAATTTCCTCCAGCAAAACTAAGGTCCATCTTCTACTCAGGTGCATCTTATACTCCGAAAAATATGGTAATCATATCCATTTAATGCCAGGCATGAGTAATCTCTGTCAAAAAGTAATAGTCTGTGTTATTTTCCTGCTATTTTAATACTGCAGTCTGAGTTTTCTGCTATTCAGTTATCAAACTTGCAGTAGAAAGTTTTTGAATAGCCAAGAAAATTCCTTTCCAAGCGATAGGGAAAGAAAGAAAGAAAGATCCCAGTCTTGACCACTTTTTTGAAAATCTCACCCACTCATCTGGGATGACCACTCCTCCCAATGAATTCTCCCCTCCCCCTGTCCCATCTATTCATATATATGCCATCCTTGCTTTAGGATGAGGAAGCCAGGCCTTGTAGTACTTCAGCTCACACGGATTAAAATTAAAGCCACCAGACCTATTGACACAGAGTATTAATAACAACAATAAGAAGAAGAACCGCAATAAAGGTTTAAGGATCAGAAGTTTGGTTAGAGTCACCCAATGTAATAAAACAAAATGTACCAAAAAGGAGAATATTTGGAGCTTGGGGTTGAAATGAGGGTTTCTTGGTGATCTCTGAACTTGCTTATTTTCTTTCAGACGTTTCATTACCAAACTAGGTAACATCATCAGTCATAGTAAGGAGTGCTGTTTTTGCTGTCAAACCAAAATGTGATTTGCTTGATTTTAGTTTAGTACACTGCATGAACTCACCCATTTAACCACGTCACTAGAGATCATCAATCTGGTCTAAAAGTTTAAGGCACCAGCCTAGAAACCCAGAGACTGTGAGTTCTAGTTCTGCCTTAGGCAGGAATCTGGCTGGGCAACTTTGGGGGCCAATCACCAGGACACTGAGCTTTAATCTTGCTTTAGGCATTTCAACTGGTTGGGTGACTTTGGCTGGACACTCTCTCCTAAGCCTAACTCACCTCAAAAGAGGGTTGTTGTTGGAAGAGAGCTGCCTTGAGTTACTTATAAAGTTGAGATAATAGAATAAGAGAGTTGGAAAGGACCTTGGAGGTCTTCAACTCTCAGAATTCCCCAGCCAGCATAGATAGATAGATAGATAGGTAGGTAGATAGATAGGTAGGTAGATAGGAAAGAAAGAAAGAAAGAAAAAGAAAGAAAGAAAGAAAGAAAGAAAGAAAGAAAGAAAGAAGAAAGTCTTCATCTTGATTTCCCATGTTGGTTTATTGACTCATTTGCCGCCGGTCTGCCCAACATCCCAAGTCATAAATCCTCACAATCCGTTCAATCAAACGATTTATGCTGGGACTCAAGAATACGTTAAACCACAACCAAGCTGCTGTTAAACCTGCCAAGCCATGTGCCAGCCACCAAAGGCCCTTTTCACAGCCTGTTGCTTTTCTCGCAAGGCTTCAGTGCAGTGCAGATGAAGGCCCTATGGCCTGTGTGTGTGTGTGTTTGTGTGTTTGTGTCTGTCTCTCTCTCCGTGTCTTCCCTGGGCCACTATTGCAACCAGACCGGCACAGCACAGTCCTGGGACCTCCATCAAAGAAAGACCTTACTTTAGTTTTACCTTACACCCCAACCATTGAAAATTGTTCCTGCATTCACACACACCAGTTAACTTTAAATCCTGGTTGTAACATCGCACCAGAGCATGGACTGTTCTGAGTTGACACCATCCTTTTTACTCCTCCACCCCACACCCTAAAGCCAAGCCGACCGAGTGGCTGGAAATAAGGAGGAATTTCAACCTGGAAATAAGGAGGAACTTTCTGACAGTGAGAGCGATCAACCAGTGGAACAGCTTGCCACACGCCCCAACACTTGAGACTTTCAAGAAAAGACTGGACTGCTTATGGACAAGTGTGATGTAGGGTCTCCTGCAGCAGCAGGGGGTTGGACCAGATGACCTGCAAGGTTCCTTACAACAACAACAACAACAACAACAACAACAATAACCACAACTGTAACTCAACGTCGTATGGACAGCTGGTGGAACAAAGCATTGCATGGCCAGTTCTTGGAGAAGATTGAAGGCAATGGTCATGGCTTACAAGTGGAACACTCAAAAAGGAGACAGAAAGATTAATCCTGGCTGCACAAGAACAGGCCATTAGAACGAATGCTGTCAAAGACAGAATTGAAAAATCAACAGACGATCCAAAGTGCAGATTCTGTAAAGAAACAGGTGAAACAATCGATCACATACTCAGCTGCTGCAAAAACACCGCACAGACTAACTACAAGCATAGACACGATACTGTAGCACAGATGATCCACTGGAACTTGTGCAAGAACTACCATCTACCAGTGGCAAAGAACTGGTGGGATCATAAGCCTGAAAAAGTGGTCGGAAATGAGCAAGCAAAACTACTGTGGGACTTCCGACTTCAGACTGACCGAATTCTGAAGCATAACACACCAGACATCTTGATTGTGGAGAAAAAGAAAGCATGGATCATCGACATCGCAATCCCAGGGGACAGCAGAATTGAGGAGAAGCAGCTAGAGAAATTAGTGAAATATGAAGATCTAAAAATCGAGCTGCAATGACTGTGGCATAAGCCAATGAAAGTGGCCCCAGTGGTCCTTGGCACCCTGGGCGCAGTGCCAAAGGATCTCAGCATACATTTGAAAACCATTGGAATTGACAAAATCTCCATCTGTCAATTGCAAAAGGCCGCTTTACTGGGATCAGCATAGATAATTTGCCGCTACATCACGCAGTCCTAGGTGCTCGGGAAGCGTCCGACTGGTGATGAAATACGAAATCCAGCATAGTGATCTCGTTTGCTGTGTTGTATTGACAATAATAATAATAATAATAATAATAATAATAATAATAAGTGGTACAGTGAATGCATAAAACTCACACGCACACACACACCCCTCTTCCCAGCGACACCCCTTCAATCCCCCCCCCCGCAGCTTTTGCCCCGGTCCTTCGCCCTCAGCCCCCACCTTCTGCAGCCACTGGGTGTTGTTCTCCAGGACGGTCTCCAGCTGCTGCAGCCGCTGGACGGGCCACTGGGCTTCGGGCAAGGGCGGTGCGTCCCTCTGGAGCGAGTTTGACATTTGGAACGGGGCGGCGGCGGGAGGACTGCACGCCCCCTCGCAGCCCGCCAGCTCCGGCAGCAGGAAGGTGTAGGTGCAGGAGCTGTGTTGCAGACGATGCTTGTTTCGCTCCGGGGAGCCCTTGGCCAGCGGCGCCCCCGGCTGCAGCATCCCTGCCCAGATGGCCAGCAAGAGATGCGCCGGGACTTGCCACCTTCCCATCCTGGACCTTCCTCGGGCGGGACCTGCCGGCGAACTCCTCCGGCTTTGCAGCGGGCTTCTGCGCTGAGAAGTCCGGACGCGCCGCAATCTCGGGCTCCCCGCCTCTTGCGGGCAACAAGGAGAATGGAGGGCGGGTGGAGTTGGGGGGGGGCTCGGAGCCTTCCCACCCTCTCCGGCCTCCACCTCTTCCCGACCCCCCTCCGCCCCCCCAAACTCCTGCTGGCTTTTGGAAGCCCGCCCGGGTGGCTCGGCTGGCCGAATGGAGCGAGGACCCGCTTCGCGGAAGAGCGAAAAAGGGTCAAGAAAACACGCGCTCCCAAGTCAAACAGCTCCTCCCCTCCGGACCTTGCCTTCTAGGTCCAATGAGCGGGTGGGTGCCTGGCAGGCTGGACCGGTCAGGAATGGCGCAGAAATTCTCCCGAGATAGATATAACACTATTTTTATACAAACAAAATAAAAGTTAAGACAGTCTTAACTTTTATTCTGTTTGTTATCTATGACAGCAATTCAACTGAATTGGAATATATGGGATTTTATTAACTGTTAGCCCCCCAAACATAAATCATTACAAACCAGAATGGTAGGATTTAGAGATACATCATGAACCATAAATACCCAAATCAAATAACAAGCCTAGAGTTTCCATTGCTAAGTAAGACATTTGTTAAGTAAATCACTGCAGTTAATTTTTAGCAACATGCTTGTTAAGTGAACCTGGCTTCTCCATTCACTTTATCTCTCAGAAGGTCACAAAAGGGAACCACATGTAAAATAATCTAACATCTATATGTGAGGTCCAGGATATAACCTCTATTAAATGACAACGAAAAAATACAATTATATTAAGTATGATACTGTCTAAAGTTACAAGGAAGTAACAGTATCTAAAATACAATTATATTAAGTTACAAGGAAGTAACAGTATCTAAAACTACTAGTGTCAAAAAACTAAAAGTACTTAAAATTTAAACAAATTATAGTTACAAAGAATGCATTTGGGGGAGATTACATGCCAAATAAAATAAACCCCTCTCCCAAACAATTACGTTATTGCAACACGCTCTACATGGGACTACCTTTGAAAAGCGTTTGGAGACTATATCTAGTCCAGAATGGAGCCACGCAAGTTGATGTGGGTGCACCCAGGTACACCCACATCATACCAACTCTCCCTGAGCTGCACTGGCTTCCAGTCAATCTGCAGACGCAGTTCAAGGTGTTAGTTATCACCTATAAAGCTCTACATGGCTAGACTATCTTCGGGACTGCCTTCTGCCACATAGCTCCTGTCGTGGTTAGCTCTGGCCCAGCTCCTGCCCAAAGGAATGTGGAGGTAGAGGTGGGGGAGACATCCACATGCCGCAGGCCAGTTTTGCTCCCAGTATAATCTGCCGACGAAACCTCCTCTGACCAAAGAAGCGTGAGTGACAGGGAAGAGGGGAGTTTGGCAGACAGCCCAGGAGGAGATCAATCATCTGTATCATCCCTGGATTCTGAACAAAAATTAATGACACATCCATGCATGCATAGAGTGATGAATAGGAGACAACAACTGAAGGATTATTACAAGAGAAAATGAGGCCACCTGTGGTTGGGTGGGGCTGCTGTAATTAGTGCTACAGATAAAAGTGCAGCCTGGTGTTTTAGCCTCATGGCAGTTTATCTGATTCATTGTTTTGTCAAGATCATGATATTTGCTGTTCAGGATTCTGTGTGTGGACTCTCTGGACTTTAGAATTGGACTCAATTTCCCAGTTATTGGGTGAGCAATTGGATTGCATTTAACCTGTGCCTTGTGTGTACCAGAAAATCCCTTTGACATTTAAAAAGGGAGCTGTTTCTGTTTTTCTGTTTATAAAAACTTTTGGGGTTTCCTTTTATCGTGTGGTGTGTGTCTTCCTGGACTAATTACCCTGTAATTACAGGCGGTTGAGATATGCCGGCAGAACAGCTCCCAGCAGCCGATAAGGGCCCACAGGGTTGGCCTTCTCCGGCTTCCATCAGCTAAGCAGTTTTGGATGGTATGGCCACAAGAGAGGGCCTTCTCTGTGATGGCACCCACTTTCTGGAATCAGCTGTCTCTGGAGATCTGTACTGTCCCCACCCTACTTGCCTTCTGGAAAGCCCTAAAGCCTAAAGGCCTGGGGCTGTTGACCAAATGACAACTCTTAGATCCGGCCCCAAAAGATATGTGTCTTTTTAAAGGAGTTTTAATTGTTTAATTGTTCACAGTCCTTCAGGAATTGGGTGTTATGTAGATTAGATTAGATTAGATTAGATTAGATAAGGTAGGTAGGTAGCTAGGTAGCTAGCTAGCTAACTAGATAGATAGATAGATAGATAGATAGATAGATAGATAGATAGATAGATAGATAGGTAGGTAGGTAGATAGATAGATAGATAGAGATAGATTAGATAGATAGATAGATAGATAGATAGATAGATAGATAGATATAGATAGATAAATTAGATAGAGAGAGAGATAGAGATAGATAGATAGATAGATAGATAGATAGATAGATGATAGATAGATAGATAGATGATAGATAGATAGATGATAGATAGACAGACAGATAGATAGATGATAGATAGATAGATGATAGATAGATACATAGATAGATAGATAGATAGATAGATAGAGATAGAGAGAGAGAGAGAGAGAGAGAGAGAGGGAGAGAGAGAGACAGAGAGAGAGAGAGAGAGAGAGAGAGGAAAGATACAAAACCGGGGTGGGTTGCTGGGGGTTCTTAGGGATTTGGGAGAATTTCTAGTTAAGTTTCTGTGCAGTTCACATAACCTGCAAATCCCATTCCTGGCTGGCCACACCTACCCCTCCCCTCCCCTCCCCGGAGTCCCCACACAGCCCATTTTGGATGCAGGTAAGTGTAGGAACTGCAGTCCGGGAGGGTGAAAATCCCTCCCCCCACCATGGTGCAGGAGGTAGACTAGGTCAAGGGTAGCCAAAGTGGCTCTTCTATGACATGTGGACTTCAACTCCCAGAATTCCTGAGCCAACCATGCTAGCTCAAGAATTCTGGGAGTTGAAGTCCACATGTCATAGAAGAGCCAACTTTGCCTCCCCCTGGACTAGGTCACGCCCACTATGGCCACACCCACCCAGCAACCGGGCACAGAACCCCTTGCTAAAATTTTTGAAGCCCACCCCTGTATAAAACCTAGGCTAATCATGCATCTTATAAATGAACAACATCCCATGGGCTCCTGCTAATCTTGTAGCCCTATGCCTGGAAACAGAACATTGTCAGTCTTGATAGCTTCAAGGCAGGATTAGACAGATTCATGGATGCCAAGTGTATTGAAGGATGTCTAAGTGCCACCTCTATGTTGGTTGAGATAGGCAGGATTCCCTTGGGTACCATTTGTTCAGGGTCAAGGGAAAGGGAGGGTTTTGCCTTCTCTTTCTGCTCAAGATCCCCAAGGACAATTGGTGGGCCACTGGGTGACCCAGAATGCTGGACTTGATGGGCTTTGGCCTGATTCAGCATGGCTCTTCTTAGTTTCTTATGTCTGAATGCATTCAGTTATGGCCCTTTTCATCAAACCATAGTTTAGGGCCAAGGGTGAAGCCAGCCATTCTATACTTATGACATTTTTGAAGATACTCTGCATGAAAACAAGCCTGTGTAAATATCTCGAACTGAAAGACTTCCCATTTGAAATTAGATTTCAAAATTGCATTCTTTGAGTACAATCTGTTTACATAGAAAAAAAAACTCACTCTTCTTTCCCGCGAAGGTCAAACTGCCCTTATTAATTCCAGTAAATATTTATGGCTCCGACCCATGGAATTTCATACGGATTGGCCTTCCCTTGCCTTCCTTCCTTCCTTCCTTCCTTCCTTCCTTCCTTCCTTCCTTCCTTCCTTCCTTCCTTCTTCTTTCTTTCTTTACTCAAGCAAATTGCAGACTTTTTGGCCTGGGGAAGTGACATCTGGTTTAGTCATGCCAGGTTTATTTTTTAAATCTTAATTATAGGGAAAGAAGAGACCCAGGTTCAACCCGGTCAGGAGTATTTGGAACAAGAGTTTAGAAACACAAGATGGTACCCATGAGTGGGTGACCAAAGCCCCACCATATGTTACTAGACACAGATAAATGGGTGAGGCTTTCCATCGAGCAGCCAAAGGCATCGTCTTGATTTCTTCTATTTCCATCCATGGATGGTCCTGAATTCCGAAAATCAGCAAAATCTCACATGTGCGAGTGTCCTCATGTAAGATTTGGCTTCCTGCGCATACACAGAAGCCAAATCTTGCATGGGTGTGCTTGCTCACCCACTGGTCTCCCAAAGCTGCGCATGCAGCTCCATTTTGGCTACTGGTGCAATGGCGTCAAGCACACCGGTAGGACCCCAATACTCCTCCTCCCCTCCCCTCCCCTCCCTCCTCCATTCCATCCCATCCCATCCCATTCTCTTTTCTTCTCTTCCCTTCTTTATTCTATTCTATTCTATTCTATTCCATTCCATTGAGTTTATTTGTATTTATGTATTTATGTATTTATGTATTTATGTATTTATGTATTTATGTATTTATGTATTTATGTATTTATGTATTTATGTATTTATGTATTTATGTATTTATGTATTTATGTATTTATGTATTTATGTATTTATGTATGTATTTGATTGATTGATTGATTGATTGATTTTTATGCTGCCCTTCTCCTTAGACTCAGGGCGGCTTACAACATGTTAACAATAGCACTTTTTAACAGAGCCAGCCTATTGCCCCCACAACCCGAGTTCTTATTTTACCCACCTCAGAAGGATGAAAGGCTGAGTCAACCTTGAGCCAATGATGAGATTTGAACCGCTGACCTACAGATCTACAGTCAGCTTCCATGGCCTGCAGTACCGCACTCTACCTGCTGCGCCACCCTGGTTCTTTTTTCTTTCCCATGCCTGATTTGATCTTTGGATTGTCTAAAGGTAATTGTTGATTGATAACTTTTACATTGCTCCTGACACTTACAGACTGTTGCAGCCTCCCAACTGATCAGAATTCAGCCGCTTAACAGCTGCACTGAATTGCTTAACAACCATGGCAAAAAAAAAAAAGGTTGTAAAATCAAGTGTAACTTATTTAACACTCCCTTGATTAGCAAAGGAAATGCTGGTCTCAATTGTCACAAGTCAAACCCACCTGTAATGGCTTCTTGACTATTTCAATGGTGTCTTCCTTCTCCTCTTAATAGCTTTCCGATTTTGCCCAAGGACACCCCCAAAGTCTTTTATAGATTACAGGGTCCCCCTGTCAACTGCACAACTTTCATCAGGGCCTCTCGGCATTGGTGAGACCCAGGTTCTAGTCCCCACTCAACTCTGGAGTCATTGGGTGACTGATGTTGAAGTGCCACATGGTTAGTAATGGTATGTTTCAAGGGAATCTAAATTCAAGATGTGACCATAAGATCTTGGTCATCACCTTGATTTTTTTTTTGGACCTTCCTCCTGTTGATATCTATGTTCTCCCATCCCATTGCTTTTAACTAGTACTGCCATTTCCTTAGTGATTATCCATTGTATGTTTAGCATTCTATTTATGTCCTCTTGCACTTTTTGCCAAAATTCCTGCACTATGGGGCATTCCCAAAACATATGCATAAACACTCCTTTATCTTGACACCTGTGTCAACAAATACCCCTGACATTCTGCTGAAAGTGTGCGAGTTGAACAGGAGTATAATACCACTTATGTAATATTTTCCTTCTCATTTCCCTAATTCTTGTATTTTTATTTTTTCTTATATTTTCTTCTATATTTTCCATCTCTTGTACCTCTACTTGTATCTCATTTTGCCATTTTGTCAGTCCTTCAATTGTGTCCCCGTCTGACTGCACTAGCAACCTATATATTTTGGTTGCTTGTGCCTTTATACCCTCACTTTTTTCTCTTATTATTTTCTCTAACCCTGTCTCCTCCCTCAATTCTCCCTTTCGCTAAGATATTTGCATATTGCATTTATTTGTAGCCATCTTTCCATCTTTCTATATGGTTTCTACTTGGATAGAATGTCATTTAGAGAAATAAAACAAGCAGCAATAGAAACGCTCAGGCGGTAATAGTTTTGGGTTGGAAGGATGCGACAAAATGGACAATGCAAAATTGGTATAGGTACATGGTGGACCATATTCAATTTGAAATTATGGATAAAAGGATAAACTTGGATAATGAAACTGAATTGAGACAACTGATGGGATGGGGGGACAAGGTAAGATGATATATGATGAGTAGAATCCGAGACCAAGGTACAAGAAATAAATTGGAATCACTCTATAATATGTAAATAGATATATTGCTCTTGGGTCAAAGTGGATCATATAAGAAACACCCCTGATTGGTGGTGGGGTATGTGTGTGTGTCGGGGTGGTGGGCACATTTCACTATGCACTGTTTTATGTTGTGTGTATATTAAACTTGTTAAAAATGAATTAAAATATTTTTTTTTTAAAAAAGGACAAAATAAAGGGAATATGTATATGTATATGTATGTATATATGTCACATGTTTTTTTGCTGAATGTGAAAATTAAGGGAGACTAGGATAGATCTATTTCGGCCTTATTTTGGCCTTATCAGCTAGCCATACCCACTGGGACTTGAACCTGCAACCTTTGCCTTGTAAGGCAGAGAATTATCCTCTAGGTTACAGTATCCAATCCCTTCAGCTCTGCACCAGGGAAGGGTTACATATTTTTGTGTCAAATCACCCTGGTGTATTGAAGGAACATCACAGCTCCTTATTTGCCTCTCGGCCCAACCCAGGGCCATTTCCAAGGCAGTTAATTTTATTGATAGCCGACAATTCTATCTGTATGTGTCACATGTTTTTTTGCTGAATTTGAATATACAGTATATAAAGATATCTATGGAGTCATTTTTCAAAGAGGAGAGAAGAATTTGCTGCTCATTGCAGCTCTTGGTTCTGGGCCCAGGTGAAATCACGCCATACAATTCATCTTTATTCTTTTGTAGTCTTGACTTTGGACCGTCTGCCTTTACCACTCTTTAATGCAAGCCAAAATCTGGGAAAAGCCGAAGGCATCAAGTACACAAAAAACCTTGTTGATTTGAGTGGATTCTTAAAAAAAAAAAAGGAGAGGGGGTGGAATGGAATTTAATTTTAAATCAAACGACAGGCAAGGTCTTACCTTTCGACAAGGGCCAAACCGCAAGGCCGAGCTGTGTGGGAAATCTACACTTTGCATCTGGATCGGTTCAGACCTGGGGATTTCCAATGTTGTGGTGTATGTGAGGTGTGCTGGACTAAAGGATGGCTGGGACATAGTATGCAACTATGCATGATTATAGCATTAATTGTTTTCTTATTAACGTCTTCTGTTTAATCATGTCCAATTCTTGAAGACTGCGGGATATGTCCCTATAATTTTCTTGGCAAAATTTGAGAAGTGTTTTGCCATCATCGGCTCCCTGGGGCTGAGAGACAGAAAGTGACTGGACCAAGGTCACCCAGCCGGCTTTTTTATTTTTTATTTATTTTATTACTTAGATTTGTATGCCGCCCCTCTCCGAAGACTCGGGGCGGCTCACAACATGTAGAAACAAATCATGGGTAATCAGACAAGTTTAAAATGTTTAAATATTAAAAACCCCATATGCTAACAGACACACACACAGACATACCATGCATAAATTAAACGTGCCCAGGGGGAGATGTTTCAGTTCCCCCATGCCTGACGGCAAAGGTGGGTTTTAAGGAGTTTACGGAAGGCAGGAAGAGCAGGGGCAGTCCTAATCTCCGGGGGGAGTTGGTTCCAGAGGGCCGGTGCCGCCACAGAGAAGGCTCTTCCCCCGGAACCCGGAGAAGGCCCACTCTGTGGGACCTAATCGGTCGCTGGGATTCGTGCGGCAGGAGGCTGTCTGCCACACTCTCCTCCTCCCTGTCACTCATGTCTTTTTGGTCAGAGGAGCCTTCATCATCAGATTCCACCGGGAGCAAAACAGGTCTCCAGCATGTGGATGTCTCCCCCACATCCACAGTCCTTGGGGCAGGAGCTGGGCCAGAGCTAACCACAACAACTCTGAAAGTAAAATATAGGTCACAATTCTTCTGTTGTTCCTTTGACTTTCTCCTGGATAAATCATACAAATCATACAAATCTGAGAAAAAACAGGGCTGCTGCTCAGAGTAATTTTGTTTTTTACTGCTTGAGAAATCCGACAGCCTCAGATCCTTAAGAGACACGTCCAAACCTCCCTTGCAGATGCTGTTTCACAACTCATGAGTAAATACAGAAGCCTCCTGGAGAAATCTCACCACGTTTCATGAATGTGGGAGAATCCATGTGAGATCTCACAAGATTTTTGTGCACTAAGGGAATGTGCTGTGGTCAAGCTACTAGACGAGATGATGGGACCTGAAGTCAGAAGGTTTTGCCATCTCCTGGCCATGCGTGTCGCCTGTGTGCAGGATGCAACTATTTCTATGCATCAGAAACCAGAGAGGGAAACCATATTTTATGGTAGGTGAGTTTAACAATGCCAACAATGTGCAGCAGCAGCTAAAAGAGCCAACACAATGCTAAGCTGCATCAAGATGGGAATACACTCCAAGACCATGAAAGTCTTAATACCACTCTACTACGCCCTGGTCCGACCACACCTGGAGTCAGGGCCACCATCAGGAATTTTGGGGCCCCATACAGCCTAAGTGTCTGCCCCCCCCCCGCCATTTTAAAACTATTTTAAGTCGCCAAGCCACTCCATCCCCCGGGGATCATTTCCCGCCTCACGCCAAGCGAGGCGGTCCCATAGGCCAGTGTTTCCCAACCTTGGCAACTTGAAGATATCTGGACTTCAACTCCCAGAGTTCCCCAGCCAGCAAACGCGAGGAGCTGGAAAGGACGAGGGGAGAGAAAAGCAGGGTACCAGCAGTCAGGCGGGTGTCTTGAGGGGGCACTCCCCATCTGGAAGGAAGGGAAGAAAGGCGAGGGCGAGCTATGAAGGAAAGAGGGAGGGGAGGAATGGTAAAAGGGGCGATCAAGAGAGGAATGGGTGAATGAATGGACGGAGGGTGGGAAGGAAGGAAGGAAAGAGGGAAGGGACAGGACAGAGGAAGGGTGCAAAGCAAGCAAGGAAAGGTGTGAAAGGGGAGGAGTAAGAGAGGAAGGAGTGAAAGAAGGGAATGAGGGAGGAAAGAAGGGAGGAAGGAAAAGGAAAGCAAGAAATGGAGGGAGGAAAGGAAGGAAAGAAAGAAAGAAAAGAAAGAAAGAAAGAAAGGGGGAAGGGACAGGAACAGAGGAAGGAAGCAAGGAAACTTATGAAAGGGGAGAGTAAGAGAGGAAGGACTGAAGGGAGGGAGGGAAGAAGGTACGAAGGAGAAAGAAAAGAAGAAATAGAGGGAAGGGAAGGTAAAAGAGAAAGAAAAAGAGCAAGAAAGAAAGCAAGAAAGAGAGAGAGAAAGAAAATGAAAGAGAAATAAAAATAGAGAGGGGGTATGAAAGAAATGGAAGGAGGAAGGAAGGAGAGAAAGCAAGAGAAAGAAAGAAAGCAAGAGAAAGAAAAAAGAATGAAAGAGCAAGAGAGCAAGAGAGAAAAAGAAAGAAAGAGAGAAAAAGAAAGAGAGCAAGAGAGCAAGAGAGAAAAAGAAAGAAAGAGAGAAAAAGAAAGAAAGAAAGGCAACTTCAAAGAAAGGCTCACTGAGCATCTCTCTCTCTCTCTTTCTATCCCTCTTTCTTTCTCTCTCTCTTCCTTTCTATCTCTCCTCTTCCTTTACCTCCTCTCTCTCTCTCCCTCTCTCTTTCTCTCTCTTTCTCTCCCCCCTCTCTCCCCCTTTCCCTCTCTCTTTCTCTCTCTCCCTCTCTTGCTATCTCTCCCCCCTCTCCCTCTCTCTTTCTCTGTCTTTCTCTCCCCCTCTCTCCCCCTTTCCCTCTCTCTTTCTCTCTCTCCCTCTCTTGCTATCTCTCCTCCCTCTCCCTCTCTCTTTCTCTCTCTCCCCCTCTCCCTCTCTCTTTCTCTCTCTCCCTCTCTTGCTATCTCTTTCTCCCCCCTCTCTCCCTCTCTCTTTCTCTCTCTCCCCCTCTCTCTTTCTCTCTCTCCCTCTCTTGCTATCTCTTTCTCTCCCCCCTCTCTCCCTCTCTCTTTCTCCCTCTCCCTCTCTTTCTCTCCCCCCTCTCTCCTTCTCTCTTTCTCCCTCTCCCTCTCTTGCTATCTCTTTCTCTCCCCCCTCTCTCCCTCTCTCTTTCTCCCTCTCCGTCTCTTGCTATCTCTTTCTCTCTCTTTCTCCCCCCTCTCTCCCTCTCTCTTTCTCCCTCTCCCTCTCTCTCTCTCCTCCCTCTCTCCCTCTCTCTTTCTCTCTCTCCCTCTCTTGCTATCTCTTTCTCTCCCCCCTCTCTCCTCTCTCTTTCTCTCTCTCCCTCTCTTGCTATCTCTTTCTCTCTCTCCCTCTCTCCCCCTCTCTCCCTCTCTCTTTCTCTCTCTCCCTCTCTTGCTATCTCTTTCTCTCCCCCCTCTCTCCCTCTCTCTTTCTCTCGGCGGCGGCAAGGTCGTCAGCTGTGAGGCGGAGGTCCGGAACGGAGCACTGACGGCGGCGGCTAGACATGTTGCTAGACTCTGTAAATGCTGTCCAGCCACCGCGGTCAGTGCCTCTGTTCCAGAGCTCAGCCTCCGTCTCACAGCTGACCACTCTGCCGCTGCCCCACGGCTACTACCCGCTGCCTGCGACTGCTGAGAGGAGAGAGGGGGGAGAGGGGCCTAATACCTGCTGCGGCCGCCATCACCCTCCCGCTGCACGCCGCCCTTCCGCTGCCGCTACCCTCCCACCAGCCCCAAATCGGAGGAGGGGAGGGGAGGGAAAGGAGGAGCCACCCCGCCGTAGCGGCTTGTAGAAGAGGGGGGCAGCGGCGCACCCAGCCGATCGGGCAGGTGTGTGTGTGTGTGAGTGAATTGCGAGGAAGGGGCTGGAGCAGCGGCTGCATCGCCCAACGCCGCCGCCCCGGGAAAAGGTAGAGCCGCGTTAAGGCCCCGCAAAGCAGGGCCGAAGCGGAAGCCCAGAAGCCGGCATGCAGAAGCCCATGGAGAAATCCCACAACTTCCGCATCGACGCTCTCCTGGCTGAGGAGCCGGCGCGGCCGGTGCCCAGCGTCTCCCCGGAGAGCTCCGCCAGCAGCCCCGGCGCCTGCCTGCGCACCGAGACGCCTTCGCCCTGCGCCCCGCCGGGCTTGGTCCCCCTGCCCGCCGCCGCCTTTGTCCCCAAGCCCGGCTTGCTCAACCTGCCCCCGCCGGCCTCCCTCGGCGGCTTGCCAGCCATCTACCCGCCTCTGCTTTATCCAATCCTGGCTCTGGCCGGCCAGCACGCCACCTTCGCCTACATCACCAGCCCCAAAACTCACCTGCTGCAGCCGCCAGGGAAGCTCCAGCCGGGCGGGGCGCTGCAGTTGCCGGAAAACTTGAAAGGCGCTAAGAAGGAAACTCAGCTTCCTCTTCTCACAACTTTTTGAACAATTAGGGGCCCCGGCCTTCTGGCGCCAAATTTGCAGCTCCTTGCACATGCGCAAAAGGGCCCGGACTGTTTCTTTTCTGAGGTGACAGTCTGCGCATGTGCAAGGAGCTGCTGACTGCGGGCCCTCTAATTGGTCAATTTCACCGGGCCCGGTACGGGACTCCCAGTAATACCCGTCTATCGCCGGCCCTGCCTGGAGTACTGTATTCAGTTCTGGTCACCACACTTCAAAAGAGACATTGAAACTCTGGAGAAGGTGCAAAAAAGAGCAACCAAGATGATTAAGGGATTGGAAACCAAGACTTACGAAGAGAGACTGAGGGAACTGGGCATGGATAGCCTAGAGAAAAGGAGGGCCAGAGCAGACATGATAGCAGTCTATGTATACGAGGGGATGTCACAGAGAGGAGGGGATCACTTTATTCTTCATGGCACCATAGAGCTGGACGAGTAACAACGGCTGGAAGCTGACCAAGGAGAGAATCAACATGAAGATAAAGAGGAACCTCCTGACGGTCAGAGCGATCAACCAATGGAACAACCTACCAGCAGACATTGTGAAATCCTACACTCTGGACATTTTTAAGAGAAGATTGAACTGCCACTTTACTGATGTGCTATAGGGTTCCTGCTTGGGCAGGGGGTTATACTCAATGGCCTTCATGGTCCCTTTCAACTCTAACAACAAATAAATGAATGAATGAATGAATGAATGAATGAATGAATGAATGAATGAATGGATGGATGGATGGATGGATGGATGGATGGATGGATGGATGGATGAATGAATGAATGAATGAATGAATGAATAAATAAATAAATAAATAAATTGAACACACATACATACAGGGTAGGTCACTCCTGGTTTGGACCAGATAGCCTGAACTGTTAGCAACCCGCTGCTGATGTAATTTTGGTGTCATGGATCCAATTCTGTCTGTGCCAGTTTGTGCTCACCACCATGTTTTTTCTGAATTTTAGGCCCATTTTCCTGTGTTTTGATGGCTTCTTGTCATTCTGTTCCTCCCCCCACCCCCCCGGTTAATACTTTCTTTGCCCGAAGCATAGCTGACCAGCTCTACATCTATGTTTTGGGCTGAATCTACCTTCTGAGCATGCGCAAAAGTGAAATCACTCAAGGGGACGTGCACAAAATGTCGCAATGCGAACCGGAGGCGAAGGTAAGTGGAACCCACCCCCTGACTCACAACTAATAGAAAATAGCAATCATTGGATGACATGATAATAATAATAAATAATAAATAAATATTATTATTATTTATTAGACTTGTATGCCGCCCCGAGTCTTCGGAGAAGGGCGGCATACAAGTCTAATAAATAATAATAATGCTTCATAACTGCCTAACAAGAAAGGTTATTTGCAAGCTGATAATACAGGCTCAAGCAATTTCACATCACAATGATGCATGTCAGACCTTGATAATAATTCTCAATTACAACTGGTTGCTTAGCGACCATTCAGAGTTCTGACTGACCCAGTTCAAGGGAACTTACAATCTGGATTCCACGTTTAAATGGCCTGGTCCCCACTCTGCAGTGATCCAATTTCAAGCACCTGGCTGTCTTTCTGGTTCTGGTACTTACTTACTTACTTACTTATTTATTGGATTTGTATGCCACCCCTCTCCGTAGACTCGGGGCGGCTAACAACAGTAATAAAAAAACAGCATGTAAATCCAATATTAAAACAACTAAAAAAACCTTATTGTATAACCAAACATCCATACATACAAACATACCATGCATGAATTGTAAAGGCCTAGGGGGAAAGAATATCTCAGTTCCCTCACGCCTGACGGCAGAGGTGGGTTTTAAGGAGCTTACGAAAGGCGAGGAGGGTGGGGGCAATTCTAATCTCCGGGGGGAGTTGGTTCCAGAGGGCCGGGGCCGCCACAGAGAAGGCTTTTCCCCTGGGCCCCGCCAAACGACATTGTTTTGTTGACGGGACCCGGAGAAGGCCCACTTTGTGGGACCTAACCGGTCGCTGGGATTCGTGCGGCAGAAGACGGTCTCGTAGATACCCTGCTCCGGTGCCATGAAGGGTGCTCACTTAACAACCACCACCAGGGGAAAAAAGTCATCAAATTGCATTCACAACATACAACCATAATGGGCAGGTTGCATTATGGTTGTGTCTTGAGGTTTACCATGCATCATTGTGATGTGAAATTGCTTGAGCCTGGTTTGAGTTTAGAAGTAAACATAGTTGAGTTCTAGTTAGCGCTTTAATGTGAAACCATCAGGATGCTCCAGAGTTAGGGAGTAAATTAGGGCGTTGGAAAAAACATCTCAGAGTTCAATCCTCAGCCATTTTTGTCCTGCTGCCAACACTACTGCATGGACGTGTCCATGGACTCACGGAGATTTGAGTTCAATTCAAGGGCAGCCTGTTGTGGCCATTGATATGGTCAGCAACAGTCCAGTTACTAGATTGGAAGAAGATTCAGATGAACCCCAAATAACTGCTTGGTTTTGTTTTCAATATTTTCCTCCAACCTTTCAAAATTCCCTCCCATAATGGCTTGTATAAAGCAAACGATGCAACGTTGCAATTTTTTAAAACTTTACAAACAACAGTAAAACTGTCTCACAAATCAGGCTGACAGTTATAGAAAACCATTAAAAAAAAAAAAAAAGAATAAGCCAGCCATTCAAACCAGAACATTGGCTCAGCATTCAAAATAATAACTTAGCTACAAATAATTGACACTCAAACTGATGAGGAAAATTTTATCCAACTTTCCATTGAGTGTAACTTTCATACGTGTTGTGACCTTAAAGCAGTCGGTTTTAGATATGAAAATGACACGAAATGGAGATAGGACTCAGTTTGCTTTGAGTGAGAAAAATAATCAGTGTGGTACCTCTGTCATTGACTATCTGGGGGAAGCTGGGTTCAAAAGCTATCTTTGTTCTCATCATTATGTGTGACACCCAATAAAAAAGGATAGAATGTCATTACACAGAGTTGGCCTTCTCCGGGTCCCGTCGACTAAACAGTGTTGTCTGGTGGGCCCCAGGGGAAGAGCCTTCTCTGTGGCGGCCCCAGCACTCTCGAATCAACTCCCCCTGGAGATTAGAACTGCTCCCACCCTCCTTGTCTTTCGTAAACTACTCAAGACCCACCTATACCGCCAGGCATGGGGGATTTGAGACATCTTTCCCCCAGGCTCCTTATAATTGATGTTTGGTATTTTTGTGTTGTTTGGTTTTAATATGATAGGGTTTTAGTTATTTCTTTCAATATTAGATTTGTGCTAGTATAATATTGTTTTTATCATTGTTGCGAGCCGCCCCGAGTCTTTGGAGAGGGGCGGCATACAAATCTAATATATTATTATTATTATTATTATTATTATTATTATTATTATTATTACACGATCACAGCAATTTGATTGACTTTTTTCTTAATCATACACTGAGTTCTCGAATTATGACTGTGAGGTTGACAATTATAAAAAGAGACACAGAAGACTGGATACAATTTTACAGTCTTTTTCATGGTGGTTATTAAGCAAATCACGTAGTTGTTAAGCAAATTCATTGTTTGTCATATATTTATTTTATTTTATTTATTTAGTTGTCAAACATATCCAAGATAACAGTAAGTAAGTATAAATGGGGACAATAGGACAGTAAGCAGGGGCCATGGACACAGTGGTGTGCTTATGCATGCCTGTTACAGATCTCTTAGGAATGGGACGAGGTCGACAGTAGACAATCTAAGGTTAAAGTTTTGGGGGCTTGGGGAAGAAACCACAGAGTCGGGTAGTGAATTCCAGGCATTGATCACTCTGTTGCTGAAGTCGTATTTTCTGCAGTCTAGTTTGCAGAGGTTTATGTTAAGTTTATATCTATTGTGTGCTCGTGTAATGTTGTGATTGAAGCTGAAGTAGTCATTGACAGGTAGGACAATGTGGCAGATGATTTTATGAACTGCATTTAGATCGGTTCAATGTGATGGGCTGGTTTTGCTGGAAAACAGAACTAAGAACTGGTTTCCAGCAATGCTGGTGTAAATTGCTGTCATGTGACGCGGGCGCTGCAAGTGGCCATAAATATGGGTCAGTGCCTTATATCACCCTTGCAGAGGGGACATTGGAACTTAAAAACTGGGATGTAAGTAGCTTTTGGAGGGTCTTTTGTAACTTCAAATAATTAAGAGCATAAGAAGAGCCATGCTGAATCAGGCCAAAGCCCATCATAGAAACATAGAAACATAGAAGACTGACGGCAGAAAAAGACCTCATGGTCCATCTAGTCTGCCCTTATACTATTTTCTGTATTTTATCTTAGGATGGATATATGTTTATCCCAGGCCTGTTTAAAGTAAGTTACTGTGGATTTACTAAACACGTCTGCTGGAAGTTTGTTCCAAGCATCTACTACTCTTTCTGTCAAATAATATTTTCTCATGTTGCTTTTGATCTTTCCCCCAACTAACTTCAGATTGTGTCCCCTTGTTCTTGTGTTCACTTTCCTATTAAAAACACTTCCCTCCTGGACCTTATTTAACCCTTTGACATATTTAAATGTTTCGATCATGTCCCCCCTTTTCCTTCTGTCCTCCAGTCTATACAGATTGAGTTCATTAAGTCTTTCCTGATACGTTTTATGCTTAAGACCTTCCACCATTCTTGTAGCCCGTCTTTGGACCCGTTCAATTTTGTCAATATCTTTTTGTAGGTGAAGTCTCCAGAACTGAACACAGTATTCCAAATGTGGTCTCACCAGCGCTCTATATATCAACTCCAGCATTCTATGTCACACAGTGGTCCACCAATTGTACATGGGGATCTTGAGCAGAAAGAGAAGGCAAAACCCTCCCTTTCTCTTGACCCCCCAACAAATGGTACCCAAGGGAATCCTGCCTGCCTCAGCCAACATAGAGGCGGCACATGGACATCCACTTCAATAACCACCGATACACTTGGCATCCATGAATCTGTCTAATCCTGCCTTGAAGCCATCCAGGCTGTTACGACCACTTCTAGAAGTGAATTCCATAAACCAGTGACCCTCTGGGTGAAGAAATATTTCCCTTTATTTGTCCTCACTTTCTTGCCTATGAACTTTAGGGAGTGCCCCCTCATCCTAGTATTGTGTGATAGAGAAAATAATTTTTCTCTATCCACCTTTTCTATCCCATGCATGATTTTATACACTTCAATCAAGTCACCCCTTAAACGCCGTCTTTCAAGGCTGAAGAGACCAAGGCGTTTGCAACCTGGTTTCATAAGGGAGGTGCTCCATTTCCTTGATCATAATTGTTATCCTTTTTTGCACCTTTTCCAGTTCTATTATATCCTTCTTGAGGTGGGGTGATCAGAACTATACACAGTACTTCAAGTGTGGTTTCACCATTGATTTGTACAGAGGCAATACAACACAACACTTACTGACTTATTTTCGATTCCCTTCCTAATCATAGCAAACATGGAGTTTGCTTTTTTTTTTACTGATGCTGCTTTTAAGGGTTTCCCTGCAGCTCGGCGAATCAGTGACAGGCATTCAAATCTGGCACTGCTATATTGGCCAATCAACAATGGTTATGCAAATGTACTATGTATGGCAGTAGGTACACTGCTTGCACATCCCAATGTTTCTATAGGTTCCACGGTTGGGATGATGGATCACAGAAGGAAATAAAATCCCGCCCCAGGCAGTATAGAAAATTCATGGGATTTTGCAAACAGGTCTCTGTCAAGATGATACCTGAAGATAAAATGAGTATAGGGCAGTGATGGCGAACCTATGGCACGTGGAGCCATATCTGCTGGCACGTGAGCCATTGCCCTAGCTCAGCACCAATGTGCATGTCTATGCCGGCCAGCTGATTTTTGGCTCACACAGAGGCTCTGGGAGGGTGTTTGTGGCTTCCAGAGAGCCTCCAGGGGGATGGGGGGCATTGTTACCCTCTCCTGGCTCTGGGGAAACCTTTGGGATCTGGGGAGGGCAAAACGCGAGCCTACTGGGCCCACCAGAAGTTGGGAAACAGGCTGTTTCTTGCCTTCAGAGGGCCTCCGGGAGGCGGGGGAAACTGTTTTCGCCCTCCCCAGGCATTGAATTATGGTTGTGGGAAAACACACATGTGCAATAGCGTACACCCATGCTCTTTCGGCACCCGAGGAAAAAGAGGTTCCCCATTCAGTAAAACTGAACTAACAGTGGACCCTCACTCAGTCAAAGACCTTGGAGTACTCATTTCCAATGACCTAGGTGCTAGAGCCCACTGTAACAGCATTGCCAAAAAGGCTTTAAGAATTGTAAACCTAATCTTACGTAGCTTCTTCTCTAGAAAAACTCATTTATTAACCAGAGCATACAAAACATTTGTCAGACCTATTCTAGAATATAGCTCACCTGTGTGGAATCCACACTTCATATCAGACATTAATACAATCGAAGGAGTCCAGAAATACTTCACAAGAAGAGTCCTTCACTCCTCCTCACGTAACAAATTACCCTACTCCTCCAGACTTCAAGTACTAAATCTAGAAAATTTACAACTACGTCGTCTCCGAACTGATTTAACTGTTGTTCATAAAATCATACATCATAATGTACTCCCTGTCAGTGACTACTTCACCTTTAACAACAACAACAGAAGGAGGGAGGGAACTGCTGCTCCGACAGATAACGGCAAAAAACATAAAAAACATTAAAAATCACAAAAATAAAGAAAACTCCCGAGGGTGAGTACTAAAACCTGCCCAGTGCTAGTGCCGAGCTGATCCCCTGGGGACCCCCCGAGAATTCCCCGAGCCTAGCTTCCTAGCTACAGGGAGACCGATGATTGCCCAATAACTGGCCACGAGGATTCCCCTGAGGATTTCCCCTCTACGCCAGCTGCCTGCCTAGCGTGGAACCGGCCCAGAGCCCCAGCGCTACGTGGACTCCCCCTGAAACCCTGAAACCAAGACTCCTAGAGCCCAGCTACCTGGAGCCCTGACGCCCAGCTGACTACCCGGCGCGAAACCGGCCCAGAGCCCTAGCGCCGTGCAGATCCCCTGGGACCCCAACATAATCCCCAACTCTACAAAGATCTCCAAAGCTAGGAGGACTCCCCATAGCCTCCGTAGCCCTCAGAAGCCCCACCAAGAAGCCACAAGCCCTTTGCGACCTCCCTCCCCACCACCGCCATTACCTCGTGGCTGAAGACCAACTCTGCTCCTCATAACCTCTTAAACCTAAAATCGCACAGCTTACAGTGAAGCTCCAACCCCATCTAGTGGCTGAAAATAAAAATAACAGTACAGTCACTTCCAATCCCTTCCCACTCAAAGCTACAGATCCTCACAGATTCGTCAAACAGAAGCTCCAACCCCATCTAGTGGCTGAAAATATCATTGCAGCCACTTCCATTTCCTACTGATACTCTCAGAATCTTCAAACAGAATTCCAATTCTCACCCCCTCACAATGCCATCCAAGAAGAAACCTCAAGCAAACATTTCCGTTAACAATTGCGTTATATGCAACACTAATGTAAATACACAAGAAGGAACCACAAAGTGCCAATCCTGCAAAAAATTGGCTCACCATACCTGCCTTAACATCAACAAACATGTTGCCACCTTCCTCAACGACAATCCCTCATTCTACTATTCCTGCCCATCCTGCACACCCAAATCAATCTCACTCGACAATTTATCCGAAGTAATCTTATCTGCAGTCTCAAAAACCCATCAAGCATATACCGAAAGTATCGAACCACGGTTCGCCTCCATAGAAAAAAATATCCAAGACCTGATAAACACCAAAACACCTAGTCAACCACCCTGCAGCACCCCACCACCACCACCACCACCACCATACTCCCAACCCAGACCACCAAAACCTCTTCCTCTAAACCCTACCACCGACATCTCCACGCTGGTGAACGATGCCATGGAAAGGGCACAAAAACGCCACAATGCCATCCTTTTTGGCCTTGAGGAAAACGGGGAAACTGACTTAACAAATATACAAAACATTATCCACAATCAACATCCTCAAACAATTACCCCTGATGTCATCCTAGAGGTCTCCAGAAGTGGCCCCACACTAAAGTACAGCGATGGATCAACGGCTCCCCGACTGTGCAGAATAGTCTGCACTAACGAATCTTCCAAACAACAATTCATCAGGACCATGAACACCATTGCCAGAAACAACACCAAATACAACAAACTCAGATGCAGACCTGACTTAACATTACTCCAACGTATCCGCTCCCGTGAACTACGCGTCGAACTCAGGAGACGGTGCGAACTCGGCGAAAATAACCTCTACATTGACTACCGCTCTGATTGCATCAGAACCAAAACCTACAACCCTCCCTTCATCGTCAAACCCGCTACCCCTCCACAACTTTCCAACACTTCTCCACCCACCATCCCACATCAACAATCGGACCTCCCCAGCACCTCCAGCAATGAATAGGAAAATGCGCCCCTTACTACCTTGCCTCAATCCTGCCACAACTCAACGCAATCCAATCCCCTTCCTGAACTCAAACACAACCTCAAATGCAAACTAATCAATGCAAGAAGTTTAATCAACAAGTTATCAGAATTCCTCCTTCTGCTCAACACCAACTTATTTGACATAATCTTTGTTTGCGAAACATGGCTCAACTGTTCCTTTCCTGACTCCATCATTACACAAAATAACTACCTGGTTTTCCGGTCCGACCGCGAATCCCGCAGAGGAGGTGGTGTAGCCATATTCTACAAAAGCTCACTCAATCTAAAAAACATTCAAGTCGCACAAGATTTATTCCTTCCTGAAACCCTAATCTGCGATCTTTCCCTTAACACCACTCTCCGCTTTTTACTGTGCTACAGAGCTCCAAACTATGACACTTCCCATGCATCAAAATTAACTTCCCTACTAACATGGGCATCCTCCTGCCCCTACCCCATCATCTTCCTAGGTGACCTCAACCTACCACACATCAACTGGACACTAAACGAATGCTCCACCGAACCTATACATACCGCCATCTACAACACCGTCACC
Source organism: Erythrolamprus reginae (assembly GCF_031021105.1). NCBI lineage: Eukaryota > Metazoa > Chordata > Lepidosauria > Squamata > Dipsadidae > Erythrolamprus > Erythrolamprus reginae. The sequence goes on along the minus strand of NC_091960.1, from coordinate 25,044,427 downwards.
AGCCTGGGACTGGAACAATTAGTATTAAACAACACCAGACTCAACAGCTGCCTCGACCTCATCTTCTGCAATAGTAAAAGTGCTATTTATGGACTGCATATCATAGAACCCTTCTCCAACAGCGACCATAGTATGATCAACTTCAACCTCAACCTACGCCATCATAACATTCAACAGAACAACGTGTCACCTAAGTACAATTTCAGGAAAGCTAACTACGAACTCATAGACGTCAGTCTCTCATTTATTAATTGGCAATCCCTATTCTCCAACTGCATCTCCATCGATGACCTCTACAACACGTTCTTACTCCAAATCAATAGACTTATAGATCTGTATGTTCCAATTACTCCTCCTAGAAGAAAACAGAAAAACAACATTCCCATCTCATTAAAGAAACTACAAACCAAAAAACGATCCCTCTGGCGTAGAAACAAAAAAGGTCCTGTAAACAACTTTAAAAACCGCTACAGAAGAATATGCCAACAAATAAAAGTAGAATGTCTGAACTACCGCAGTAAACAAGAGGAAAACCTCCTACGCTCCAAATCTAACCGTGCCTTCTACAACTTCGTCAACAACAAACTTAACGACTCCAGACCTATTCCACCTCTCATTGGACCACACAACAAAGAGTACCACGACGACCCATCCAAAGCAAATCTTTTCAACTCCTTCTTTGGCTCCGTTTTTGTTAACAGTAATAACTCATCCCCCCTCTTCGCAAATCGCACTCCTAACTCATTAAATAACCTAAGCTAAATCATCTTCACCACAGACTACGTTGAAAAAGCAATCCGTGATCTCAAACCTTCCCTATCTGTCGGTCCAGATGGTCTTTGTGCATACTTCCTAAGAAAACTCTCATCTGCCATAGCTGAACCTCTAAGCATTATCTTCCAAAATTCCTTCATGACCAGCACTCTCCCCAAACTGTGGTCAAAAGCAGTAGTCATCCCCATCTTCAAAAAAGGAGACCCATCACTAGTTGACAACTACAGACCCATATCACTATGCTGTGTACCTTGTAAAATCAAGGAATCAATTATAAATCGTTCAATCACTCTCTACTTAGAATCTAACAACCTACTATCAAAAAAACAATTTGGATTCCGTAAGAAACTATCCTGCAACCTACAACTACTCCACTGCAAAAACATCTGGACTACCCACCTTGATCAAGGAAAATTCATCGATGCAATTTATATCGACTTCTGCAAAGCCTTTGACTCAGTGGTTCACGACAAACTTCTCCTAAAACTCAAATTCTACGGCATCTCAGGACTCCTCCACAACTGGATTACCGCATTCTTGTCAAACAGACAACAAGTTGTCAAAATCGGAAGCGCCATTTCCTCCCCTGTCCCTGTCAAAAGCGGCGTTCCCCAAGGCAGCGTACTAGGTCCTACTCTTTTCATCCTATACATCAATGACCTCTGCGATAATATCGTAAGCAACTGTGTACTTTTTGCCGACGATGTGAAACTCTTCAACACCACCGACAACACACTCACTCTTCAAAAAGACCTTGACTTCATTTCAGATTGGTCCAACACCTGGCAACTTCAAATATCAACCAACAAATGCTCTACCCTCCACATCGGCAAAAAGAATCCAAACCACATATATGAACTGAATAAACAAATCCTCACTACCAACCAACACTCAGTAAAAGACCTCGGAATACTCATTTCAAATGACCTAAGTGCTAAAGCCCACTGCAACAATATCGCCAAAAAAGCCTCCAGAGTTGTTAACCTGATCCTACGCAGCTTCTGCTCCGGCAATCTCACACTACTCACAAGAGCCTACAAAACCTATGCCAGACCCATTCTCGAATACAGCTCATCTGCCTGGAACCCACACCGCATCTCAGATATCAACACTCTCGAAAACGTCCAAAGATACTTCACCAGAAGAGCCCTCCACTCCTCCACTCGAAACAGAATACCCTACGAAAATAGACTAACCATCCTGGGCCTTGAAAGCCTAGAACTACGGCGTCTAAAACACGATCTAAGTATTGCCCACAAGATCATACACTGCAACATCCTTCCGGTCAACGACTACTTCAGCTTCAACAGCAACAACACAAGAGCACACAACAGATTCAAACTTAATATCAATCGCTCCAAACTTGACTGCAAAAAATACGACTTTAACAATCGAGTTGTCGAAGCGTGGAACTCATTACTGGACTCAATAGTGTCAACCCCTAATCCCCTACACTTCTCCATTAAACTCTCCACGATTGACCTCTCCCGATTCCTCAGAGGCCAGTAAGGGGCGTATATAAGTGCACTAATGTGCCTATCGTCCCCTGTCCAATTCTCTTTTCTTACCTCTTTTATCTTATATATTCTCTCCTCTATATATATTATCTTCCTATCCACTTCCCTTCTTTTTACTTCCTATCTTTATATATATATTCCTAATGTATATTCTCTCTCATATGTATTGTATATTGGACAAAGAATAAATAAAATAAAATAAAATAAATAAAATAAATTCTCTCCTTATCTTTTATATATCATATATATTCTCTCCCTCCCATCTACTTCTCTTCTTTTTACTTTCTATCGTCATATACATTACTTAATGTCTATTCTCTTCCATATGTATTGTATATTGGACAAAGAATAAATAAATAAATAAATAAAATAAATAAACAACAACACAAGAGTATGTGATAGATACAAACTGAATGTAAATCGCTCCAAACTTGACTGCAGAAAATACGATTTAGGCAATAGAGTGGTCACCACTTGGAACTCATTACCTGACTCTGTTGTTGCTTCCCCCAACCCCAAAATCTTCAACCTTACATTATCTACAATTGACCTCTCCCCTTTTCTAAGAAGTCTGTAAGGGGCGTGCATAAGTGCACCTATGTGCCTAATGTCCCTGTCCTACTTTCTTATTATCCTTTCTATTACTACGTTCTACTTATGTTATATTATTTATGTTAATGTGTACTATAATACTGAATAATGTACTATAAAACTGAATAAACAAAATATCACAGCCAACCCCCACTCAGTTAAAGACCTTGGAATACTAATATCAAACGATCTAAGTGCCAAAGCCCACTGCAACAACATCGCCAAAAAGGCTTCCAGAATTGTTAACCTGATCCTACGCAGCTTCTGCTCCAGCAATCTCACACAACTCACCAGAGCCTACAAAACATTTGCCAGACCCATCCTTGAATACAGTTCATCTGTCTGGAACCCACACCACATCTCGGACATCAACACCCTAGAAAATGTCCAAAGATACTTCACCAGAAGAGCCCTTCACTCCTCCACTCGAAACAGAATGCCCTACAAAAACAGACTTTCAATCCTAGGCCTAGAAAGCTTAGAACTACGACGCCTAAAACACGATCTAAGTATTGCCCACAAAATCATATGCTGCAACATCCTGCCTGTCAATGACTACTTCAGCTTCAAC
>NC_091960.1:24961914-25040774 GCF_031021105.1 Erythrolamprus reginae | reverse complement strand
CTTTCTTTCTTTCTTTCTTTCTTTCTTTACTTACTTACTTACTTACTTACTTACTTACTTACTTACTTACTTACTTACTTACTTACTTACTTACTTACTTATTGGATTTGTATGCCACCCCTCTCCGTAGACTCGGGGCGGCTAACAACAGTAATAAAAAACCAGCATGTAAATCCAATACTAAAACAACTAAAAAAACCTTATTGTAAAACCAAATATCCATACATACAAACATACCATGCATGAATTGTAAAGGCCTAGGGGGAAAGAATATCTCAGTTCCCTCACGCCTGACGGCAGAGGTGGGTTTTAAGGAGCTTACGAAAGGCGAGGAGGGTGGGGGCAATTCTAATCTCCGGGGGGAGTTGGTTCCAGAGGGCCGGGGCCGCCACAGAGAAGGCTTTTCCCCTGGGCCCCGCCAAACGACATTGTTTTGTTGACGGGACCCGGAGAAGGCCCACTTTGTGGGACCTAACCGGTCGCTGGGATTCGTGCGGCAGAAGACGGTCTCGTAGATACCCTGCTCCGGTGCCATGAAGGGTGCTCACTTAACAACCACCACCAGGGGAAAAAAGTCATCAAATTGCATTCACAACATACAACCATAATGGGCAGGATGCATTATGGTTGTGTCTTGAGGTTTACCATGCATCATTGTGATGTGAAATTGCTTGAGCCTGGTTTGAGTTTAGAAGTAAACATAGTTGAGTTCTAGTTAGCGCTTTAATGTGAAACCATCAGGATGCTCCAGAGTTAGGGAGTAAATTAGGGCGTTGGAAAAAACATCTCAGAGTTCAATCCTCAGCCATTTTTGTCCTGCTGCCAACACTACTGCATGGACGTGTCCATGGACTCACGGAGATTTGAGTTCAATTCAAGGGCAGCCTGTTTTTTTTCTTACATTCTTTTGGCCATTGATATGGTCAGCAACAGTCCAGTTACTAGATTGGAAGAAGATTCAGATGAACCCCAAATAACTGCTTGGTTTTGTTTTCAATATTTTCCTCCAACCTTTCAAAATTCCCTCCCATAATGGCTTGTATAAAGCAAACGATGCAACGTTGCAATTTTTAAAAACTTTACAAACAACAGTAAAACTATCTCACAAATCAGGCTGACAGTTATAGAAAACCATTTTAAAAAAAAATCAAGAATAAGCCAGCTATTCAAACCAGAACATTGGCTCAGCATTCAAAATAATAACTTAGCTACAAATAATTGACACTCAAACTGATGAGGAAAATTTTATCCAACTTTCCATTGAGTGCAACTTTCATACGTGTTGTGCTGTAGTTGACCTTAAAGCAGTCAGTTTTAGATATGAAAATGACACGAAATGGAGATAGGACTCAGTTTGCTTTGAGTGAGAAAAATAATCAGTGTGGTACCTCTGTCATTGATGATCTGGGGGAAGCTGGGTTCAAAAGCTATCTTTGTTCTCATCATTATGTGTGACACCCAATAAAAAAGGATAGAAGGTCATTACACAGAGTTGGCCTTCTCCGGGTCCCGTTGACTAAACAGTGTTGTCTGGTGGGCCCCAGGGGAAGAGCCTTCTCTGTGGCGGCCCCAGCACTCTCGAATCAACTCCCCCTGGAGATTAGAACTGCTCCCACCCTCCTTGTCTTTCGTAAACTACTCAAGACCCACCTATACCGCCAGGCATGGGGGATTTGAGACATCTTTCCCCCAGGCTCCTTATAATTGATGTTTGGTATTTTTGTGTTGTTTGGTTTTAATATGATAGGGTTTTAGTTATTTCTTTCAATATTAGACTTGTGCTAGTATAATATTGTTTTTATCATTGTTGCGAGCCGCCCCGAGTCTTTGGAGAGGGGCGGCATACAAATCTAATATATTATTATTATTATTATTATTATTATTATTATTATTATTATTATTATTATTACACGATCACAGCAATTTGATTGACTTTTTTCTTAATCATACACTGAGTTCTCGAATTATGACTGTGAGGTTGACAATTATAAAAAGAGACACAGAAGACTGGATACAATTTTACAGTCTTTTTCATGGTGGTTATTAAGCAAATCACGTAGTTGTTAAGCAAATTCATTGTTTGTCATATATTTATTTTATTTTATTTATTTAGTTGTCAAACATATCCAAGATAACAGTAAGTAAGTATAAATGGGGACAATAGGACAGTAAGACAGAGGCCATGGACACAGTGGTGTGCTTATGCATGCCTGTTACAGATCTCTTAGGAATGGGACGAGGTCGACAGTGGACAATCTAAGGTTAAAGTTTTGGGGGCTTGGGGAAGAAACCACAGAGTCGGGTAGTGAATTCCAGGCATTGATCACTCTGTTGCTGAAGTCGTATTTTCTGCAGTCTAGTTTGCAGAGGTTTATATTAAGTTTATATCTATTGTGTGCTCGTGTATTGTTGTGATTGAAGCTGTCATTGACAGGTAGGACAATGTGGCAGATGATTTTATGAACTGCATTTAGATCGGTTCAATGTGATGGGCTGGTTTTGCTGGAAAACAGAACTAAGAACTGGTCTCCAGCAATGCTGGTGTAAATTGCTGTCATGTGACGCGGGCGCTGCAAGTGGCCATAAATATGGGTCAGTGCCTTATATCACCCTTGCAGAGGGGACATTGGAACTTAAAAACTGGGATGTAAGTAGCTTTTGGAGGGTCTTTTGTAACTTCAAATAATTAAGAGCATAAGAAGAGCCATGCTGAATCAGGCCAAAGCCCATCATAGAAACATAGAAGACTGACGGCAGAAAAAGACCTCATGGTCCATCTAGTCCGCCCTTATACTATTTTCTGTATTTTATCTTAGGGTGGATATATGTTTATCCCAGGCCTGTTTAAAGTAAGTTACTGTGGATTTACTAAACACGTCTGCTGGAAGTTTGTTCCAAGCATCTACTACTCTTTCTGTCAAATAATATTTTCTCATGTTGCTTTTGATCTTTCCCCCAACTAACTTCAGATTGTGTCCCCTTGTTCTTGTGTTCACTTTCCTATTAAAAACACTTCCCTCCTGGACATTATTTAACCCTTTGACATATTTAAATGTTTCGATCATGTCCCCCCTTTTCCTTCTGTCCTCCAGTCTATACAGATTGAGTTCATTAAGTCTTTCCTGATACGTTTTATGCTTAAGACCTTCCACGATTCTTGTAGCTCGTCTTTGGACCCGTTCAATTTTGTCAATATCTTTTTGTAGGTGAGGTCTCCAGAACTGAACACAGTATTCCAAATGTGGTCTCACCAGCGCTCTATATATCAACTCCAGCATTATGTGTCACACAGTGGTCCACCAATTGTACATGGGGATCTTGAACAGAAAGAGAAGGCAAAACCCTCCCTTTCTCTTGACCCCCCAACAAATGGTACCCAAGGGAATCCTGCCTGCCTCAGCCAACATAGAGGTGGCACATGGACATCCACTTCAATAACCACCGATACACTTGGCATCCATGAATCTGTCTAATCCTGCCTTGAAGCCATCCAGGCTGTTACGACCACTTCTAGAAGTGAATTCCATAAACCAGTGACCCTCTGGGTGAAGAAATATTTCCCTTTATTTGTCCTCACTTTCTTGCCTATGAACTTTAGGGAGTGCCCCCTCATCCTAGTATTGTGTGATAGAGAAAATAATTTTTCTCTATCCACCTTTTCTATTCCTTGCATGATTTTATACACTTCAATCAAGTCACCCCTTAAACGCCGTCTTTCAAGGCTGAAGAGACCAAGGCGTTTGCAACCTGGTTTCATAAGGGAGGTGCTCCATTTCCTTGATCATAATTGTTACCCTTTTTTGCACCTTTTCCAGTTCTATTATATCCTTCTTGAGGTGGGGTGATCAGAACTATACACAGTACTCCAAGTGTGGTTTCACCATTGATTTGTACAGAGGCAATACAACACAACCCTTACAGACTTATTTTCGATTCCCTTCCTAATCATAGCAAACATGGAGTTTGCTTTTTTTTTAACTGATGCTGCTTTTAAGGGTTTCCCTGCAGCTCGGCGAATCAGTGACAGGCATTCAAATCTGGCACTGCTATATTGGCCAATCAACAATGGTTATGCAAATGTACTATGTATGGCAGTAGGTACACTGCTTGCACATCCCAATGTTTCTATAGGTTCCACGGTTGGGATGATGGATCACAGAAGGAAATAAAATCCCGCCCCCGGCAGTATAGAAAATTCATGGGATTTTGCAAACAGGTCTCTGTCAAGATGATACCTGAAGATAAAAGGAGTATAGGGCAGTGATGGCGAACCTATGGCACAGGTGCTACAGGTGGCACGTGGAGCCATATCTGCTGGCACGTGAGCCATTGCCCTAGCTCAGCACCAATGTGCATGTCTGTGCCGGCCAGCTGATTTTTGGCTCACACAGAGGCTCTGGGAGGGTGTTTGTGGCTTCCAGAGAGCCTCCAGGGGGATGGGGGGCATTGTTACCCTCTCCTGGCTCCGGGGAAACCTTTGGGATCTGGGGAGGGCAAAACGCGAGCCTACTGGGCCCACCAGAAGTTGGGAAACAGGCTGTTTCTTGCCTTCAGAGGGCCTCCGGGAGGCGGGGGAAACTGTTTTCGCCCTCCCCAGGCATTGAATTATGGTTGTGGGAAAACACACATGTGCAATAGCGCACACCCATGCTCTTTCGGCACCCGAGGAAAAAGAGGTTCCCCATTCAGTAAAACTGAACTAACAGTGGACCCTCACTCAGTCAAAGACCTTGGAGTACTCATTTCCAATGACCTAGGTACTAGAGCCCACTGTAACAGCATTGCCAAAAAGGCTTTAAGAATTGTAAACCTAATCTTACGTAGCTTCTTCTCTAGAAACACTGATTTATTAACCAGAGCATACAAAACATTCGTCAGACCTATTCTAGAATATAGCTCACCTGTATGAAATACACACTGCATATCAGATATTAATACAATTGAAGGAGTCCAGAAATACTTCACAAAAAGAGTCCTCCACTCCTACTCACGTAACAAATTACCCTACTCCTCCAGACTTCAAGTACTAAATCTAGAAAATTTACAACTACGTCGTCTCCGAACTGATTTAACTGTTGTTCATAAAATCATACATCATAATGTACTCCCTGTCAGTGACTACTTCACCTTTAACAACAACAACAACAACACAAGAGCATATAATAGATACAAACTGAATGTAAATCGCTCCAAACTTGATTGCAGAAAATACAATTTCAGCAATAGAGTAGTCACCGCCTGGAACTCATTACCTGACTCTGTTGTTGCTTCCCCCAACCCCAAAATCTTCAACCTTACATTATCTACAATTGACCTCTCCCCTTTTCTAAGAAGTCTGTAAGGGGCGTGCATAAGTGCACCTATGTGCCTAATGTCCCTGTCCTACTTTCTTATTATCCTTTCTATTACTACGTTCTACTTATGTTATATTATTTATGTTAATATGTACTATAATACTGAATAATGTACTATAAAACTGAATAAACAAAATATCACAGCCAACCCCCACTCAGTTAAAGACCTTGGAATACTAATATCAAACGATCTAAGTGCCAAAGCCCACTGCAACAACATCGCCAAAAAGGCTTCCAGAATTGTTAACCTGATCCTACGCAGCTTCTGCTCCAGCAATCTCACACTACTCACCAGAGCCTACAAAACATTTGCCAGACCCATCCTTGAATACAGTTCATCTGTCTGGAACCCACACCACATCTCGGACATCAACACCCTAGAAAATGTCCAAAGATACTTCACCAGAAGAGCCCTTCACTCCTCCACTCAAAACAGAATGCCCTACAAAAACAGACTTTCAATCCTAGGCCTAGAAAGCTTAGAACTACGACGCCTAAAACACGATCTAAGTATTGCCCACAAAATCATATGCTGCAACATCCTGCCTGTCAATGACTACTTCAGCTTCAACCGCAACAACACAAGAGCATGCAACAAATTCAAACTCAATATTAATTGCTCCAAGCTTGACTGTAAAAAAATATGACTTTAACAATCGAGTTGTCGAAGCGTGGAACTCATTACCTGACTCAGTAGTGTCAACCCCTAACCCCTAACATTTCACCCTTAGACTATCCATGATTGACCCCGCCAGGTTCCTAAGAGGTCAGTAAGGGGCGTACATAAGTGCACTAGCCTGCCTTTCGTCCCCTGTCCAATTTGTCTCCCCTTATCCCATATGTCATATATCTTTCCTCCCTTTCATATATCTTCTCCCCCATTTTCGTATCTTTTCCTTGTATGTAATACTTCATGCCCATTCCCCTCGATGTGTTTTGTGTATTGGACAAATAAATAAATAAATAAAAATTTAAAAAATAAATACTATACTTGTTTGACTAATAAATAAATAAAATAAATCACTGGAGTACAGTATGCAATGAGATGGTGAGGGAAAAAACAGAAATAGAAGTAGTGCTTGTGATGTGAACGCAGGAGGACAGTTTGACCTTGCAAGAGGTGCATCCTTGGCACCTGAAATCTTTGAGCAGTGAACATTGGCCAAATTGGTGTGATAGGAGAGAAATGTGAAGACAGAAATCAGATTGTCTAGGACAGTGTTTCCCAACCTTGGCAACTTGAAGGTGTCTGGACTTCAACTCCCAGAATTCCCCAGCCAGCATTCGCTGGCTGGGGAATTCTGGGAGTTGAAGTCCAAATCTCTTCAATTTGCCAAGGTTGGGAAACTCTGGTCTAGGAATCAGCCAACTGAAACGGGAAGGAAGGAGTCATTTCAGAGGAGTTCCGTGTTTTTATGGTAGATGAAAAAACTATCAAAGAAAGTGGGAAGACTTCATTATGAACACAAATACGTATTTGGATTCAACATTCCAAATTATGGAAGAATCTTGATTCCAATCCCAGAAAAGCCCAATGAAGAATAGAAAGATTCAAGTCTACTTAGATTTAAAAATAAAATTGAAAGATGAATAATTCTGTGGGGACCTGCTACAACACACTGGAGATGCAGATTAGAACAAGGGCTATCATACTAATTATAGGAAACTGGAGTATAAAAGCTGAACATGAAGAACATCTGGAATAATGAGAAAGTTTCCCCTCAATGGATGAAACAAAACAGGGGTGAAATGGGGAGAGTTCAGCCAAGAAAAGTCAATGTTTACAGCATGTCCAGTCAACGGAGCAGTGGAAGTGATGTGCCGGTGCCTGGAGGCTGTTGGGACCTGGATGGGTGTCAACAAACTCAAACTCAACCCAGACAAGACGGAGTGGCTGTGGGTCTTGCCTCCCAAGAAGGACAATTCCATCTGTCCGTCCATTACCCTGGGGGGAGAACTATTGACCCCCTCAGAGAGAGTTTGCAACTTGGGTGTCCTCCTCGATCCACAGCTGACATTGGAACATCATCTTTCGGCTGTGGCGAGGAGGGCGTTTGCCCAGGTCCGCCTGGTGCACCAGTTGCGGCCCTATTTGGACAGGGAGTCATTGCTCACAGTCACTCGTGCCCTCATCACCTCGAGGTTCGATTACTGCAACGCTTTTTATATGGGGCTACCTTTGAAAAGTGTTCGGAAACTTCAGATCGTGCAGAATGCAGCTGCGAGAGCCATCATGGGGCTTCCTAGATTCACCCACGTTACTGCAACACTCCGCGGCCTGCACTGGCTGCCGATCGGTTTCCGGTCACAATTCAAAGTGTTGGTTATGACCTTTAAAGCCCTGCATGGCATTGGACCAGAGTACCTCCGGAACCGCCTGCTACCGCACGAATCCCAGCGGCCGATAAGGTCCCACAGAGTTGGCCTTCTCTGGGTCCCGTCGACCAAACAATGTCGTTTGGCGGGCCCCAGGGGAAGAGCCTTCTCTGTAGCGGCCCCAGCCCTCTGTAATCAACTCCCCCCAGAGATTAGAATGGCCCCCACCCTCCTTGTCTTTTGCAAATTACCCAAGACCCACCTTTGTCGCCAGGCATGGGGGAGTTAGGATATCCCTTCCCCTAGGCCATTACAAGTTATGTATGTTATGTTTGTGTGTATGTTTGGTTTTTATAATAAGGGTTTCTAGTTGTCTTATTAAATTGGATTGTTACATGTTGTTTTTTATCATTGTTAGCCGCCCCGAGTCTGCGGAGAGGGGCGGCATACAAACCCAATAAATAATAATAATAATAATAATAATAAAGGCCGCCTTCTAACAATCTAAAAATAGTTCTACCCACGGACAACACTGGATGGACATCAAAATTAAATTGACAGTGTATTCTGCATTGAGAAATGGAGAAACTCTGTTTATTCAAATTATATCTTGGGGGGGGGGTTGACACACCCACTCAAATAAGATCCATACATCCACACTCTCATTGTGGCTGTCCGAGGCCCATTGCATGGTTGAAAAGTCAAGATTTCAGAGGAAAACCATTTGCTCAGCTGAACAGCATCCGTGACCAAGGGCTCATCTACAAGACCCTCCAGGGCTCAGTGGGCGTCTAGAATGTGATGGGTGAAGTCATTGCATCAGATTGGCTTAGAAGCTTCCTGGGTGACTCTCAGCAATTCCCTATCGCTTCTCACCCAAACTTCCTCATTGAGATACTGTTGGGAGGACAAATGGAAGGAGAGTGTGTCATCAGTCTATACTTATAAGGACACAAAGAAGGGGGGAAGGAGAAGAGGAGAGGAGGAGGAAAAGTAGGGGAAGGGAAGGGATGAGAAGGGAAGGAAAGGAAAGGAAGGGAAGGGAAGGGAAGAAGGAAATGGAAGGGAAGGGAAGGAAAGGGAAAGGAAGGGGAAAGAAAGCAGAAAAAGGAAAAAAGGGGAAAGAAAAGGAAAGAAGGAAGAAACTGTAGAATCAACTTTTCCATTTCATTAGTAGTGTACCTAGGAATGCTGCAAAATGATATTTTCTCTTTATTTGTTGGTTGATTGATTACATTTATAGTATTCCTTCACTCTGAAAGTTAAGGGCAGTGCATGTGTGGGAAAACTTTTGGTTACCCTTCTTTAATACATAACTTATATTTCCTCCTTCCCTACCTCCCTTCCTTCTTTCCTTCCTTCTTGTTTCCTGTAATCCTACTCTAAGGGCCTGAAGCCACAAGTGATTGAGGCAGATGTACCCACAGATAAATAAATACAATGAAAATAAGGATCTCCTTTGATGCTCTGTTCAGAGTAGCAACCTTGTGAGGGAGGCTAAGAGAGATTGTGAACATCTAACCGTGTCCCATGAAATTCTATGCCCAAAGGAAGCCCAAACATGGCTCTCTCCACTCGTGGTAAAGGTAAGGCAGGAGGTCAGTAGAGAAGGGTATAAGACGCCAACTCTTTTGTCCTTGGAAATGGCAAAAATGAAGTTTCTAATATATTTATATATTAATATCTTGGATCATTTTCAAAATGTTCACAGAGCAACTTTTGTCCAGACAAGGATACTCCTACTTCAAAACCTCTCAAGCTGCGGAGAATTCTTACTCCAGTGACCTCTAAATCAAACTGATTAAGCTCGCCAAAATATTTGGATTTCGGAGATTTTAATGAGCACACCCGTCATGTAAAATTGAAAATATGCAGAGGCCAATGGTCTAGATGGGAATGAGCAATTTTGCAAGGTTTTTCTTCACCCCAAGGAGGAGATGAAGGCGGTGGAAGGCTGGGATCGGGAGGTTTAAAACAGAGAACAATCAAGTACCGGAATTTGCTCAGTTGATTTTAAGTTGCTGAGAGGTGACTCCAGACGGACTGTAACCAGTCCTCCTCCTGACCCCAAGCAAGAGAAGGAAGACATGAGAAGGAAAAAGGGGAAGATTAAACATTAGTAACAAATGTTGGAAGTGTAAAAAAGAAGTGGGAACATACTACCACATATGGTGGCAATGTAACGAAGCAAAAAAAAATTGGATTCAAATTAGGGCATGGATGGAAGAAATATTGGGCTATAAAATTGAAATAAAACCAGAAATGTATTTATTAGGCATAATTAGAGGCAAACATAGCAAAGAAAATTACTACTTAATAAATCACTTACTAACTGCTGCAAGATTAGCATATGCACAAGTCTGGAAACAAGATAAGATTCCAAACAAAGAAACGGTAATTAAAAAAATATTAGACTGTGCCAAATTTAGCAAATTAACATATGAAATTCAAAACCAACAAAATAAGGACTATTACAAAGCGTGGGGAAAAATTTACAACTGGGTGGAAATTAAGAAAAAGGTATAGTAAATAGAATTGTTAAAAAAAATAATTTTTGTAAATATATCAAGTGTAAATGTTTAATGTTGTATTGTTTGATGTCTAAATGTTTGTAAGTCATATAAAATAAATAAAAATATAATAATAATTAAAAAAAAGAGTTCTCAATCTGTACTTAACTGTGAAATATTCAAAAAGTCCTGGTAAATCCTGGAGCAGTCAAAAATCAAACAGCATTCGTCTCTCACCGAACGGATAATCTCTCAGCGATGCTGGCAATTTACCAGCAGTCCCATTAGCCTAATTGCCCCAGCTACAGGTGTTCTCCCTTATTTTCTATACTACTTGCACAGTTGTTCCCTTCTCGTCATAAACCTGTGCTTGTGAGCATCTATGAATCCCTCTTCCTCTGAATCCAATGATGATTCACTAATGGGGTAATTAGCTAATGGGCTGCCTGTAACTACCTCATCATCAGATCCTGCTTCACTCCCAGAATCTGCCCTTGACACAGAATCCTCACTGTCCGAAGCTGTTGGCAGCCAAACCGGTCTCTGATAACGTGAGGATTCTCCCAAACCAACATCCACAGTCCTTGGAGCAGGAACTGGCCCAGGGCCAACCACAACATAAACAGTGTTATATCTTTGTATACTACCAATACTTTATTGACAAAAATAAATGAATAAATAAAGGTTCTGGAGAAGTGGTAGTGGAAATTTTGAGTAGTTCGGAGAACTGGAAAATGCAACCTCTGGCTGGCCCCAGAGTAGGGTGGGAATGGGGATTTTGCAGTATCCTTCCCCCAGGAGTGGGGAGGGAATGGACATGGGGCTTTTTGTCCTGGTTCTCTGTAGGCATTCCTAATAAAAAATAATTCCAGTTTCATATCTGTTTGTTGGTTTGTTATCTCTTCAATCCATTTTCTTAACCTGTTCCAGCATTGCTTTGCTTTTTGACCTGACCACCACATGTGGTAGTATGTTCCCTGATTTTGTTTACATTTCCAACATTCTGGTGATGTGTTGGGGGACATTTTTTCTAAGTCATTTTTTCAATGCCATTATAACTTCACATGGTCACTAATGGAATGGCTGTAAGTAAGGGGTTAGCTGTATTCAGCTGATTCTGGTAAGCCCCTCTGAGAGATGTTTGGTCTCCCTATTTAGCAGCACAGGTGAGCTCAGAGAGTTTTAGCTAAGCCCTCACAGATTCCACAAATCTTAAGAAACAATATATCAGCCTGGCTTATGCATTGCACTCATCCATAGCAACTGATCAAAATTATGTGTTCAGCTACGCCCACAATTCAAGATGGCAGAGATGGTATTATGGCAATGTGTCTGCCAACTTGCGGGTTTTAATACCCTCTTTGGATGCTGCTGCACACATGTTAAAATATAAATTTTATACATTTTATATTTAGCCGCCCTGAGTCCTACAGGATTGGGTGGCATAGAAGTCATATGAATGAATGAATGAACAAACGAATGAATGAATGAATGAATGAATGAATGAATGAATGAATGAATGAATGTCTATCTCTGTGGATCGGTGGTGGGATTTAATTTTTTTTTACTACCGGTTCTGTGGGTGTTGCTTGGTGATTGTTGTGGTTAGCTCTGGCCCAGCTCCTGCCCCAATGTGCAGGTGGATGTGGGGGAAACATCCACATGCCGCAGGCCTGTTTTGCTCCCGATGGAATCTGCCGACAAAGCCTCCTCTGACCGAGGAAGCGTGAGTGACAGGGAAGAGGGGACTTTGGCAGACAGCCAAGGAGGAGATCAATCATCTGTATCATCCCTGGATTCTGAACAACAATTAATGACACATCCACACATGCGTAGAGTGATGCATAGGAGACAACAACTGAAGGATTATTACAAGAGAAAATGAGGCCACCTGTGGTTGAGTGGGGCTGCTGTAATTATTGCTACAGATAAAAGTGCAGCCTGGTGTTTTAGCCTCATGGCAGTTTATCTGATTCATTGTTTCGTCAAGATCATGGTTTTTGCTGTTCAAGATTGTGTGTGGACTTTCTGGACTTTAGAATTGGACTCAATTCCCCAGTTATTGGGTGAGCACTTGGACTGCATTTAACCTGTGCCTTGTGTCTACCAGAAAATCCCTTTGACATTTAAAAAGAGAGCTGTTTCTGTTTTTCTGTTTATAAAAACTTTTGGGGTTTCCTTTTATCGTGTGGTGTTTGTCTTCCTGGACTAATTAACCTCTAATTACGGGCAGTTGAAACATGCCGGCAGAACAGTGATCATGGTGTCGCTTGGTAGGCGTGGCTTGGTGGGCGTGGCTTGGTGGGCGTGGCAGGGGAAAGATATTGTAAAATCTCCATTCCCTCCTCATTCCAGGGGAAGGATACTGCAAAATCCCCATTTCCTCCCAATCAGCTAGGACTCGGGAGGCAGAGAATAGATGGGAGTAGGGCCAGTCAGAGGTGATATTTACCAGTTCTCCGAACTACTCATAATTACTGGTTCTGCAGAACTAGTCAGAACCTGTTGAATTCCACCTCCCCTGTGGATTCTAAACCACTTTTTATATCTCAGGACAGTATTTCTCAACCTTGGCAACTTTAAGATCAGAGGACTTCCAGCAAACAAAATTCTCCATCAATCTAAAAGTTGCCAAAGTTGAAAACCACTGGCTTAGAGTGATGCATGAATTCAGCCACTGAGATTTGTTTAACCAACCTTATCTAAAATATATCTTGGCTTAGTTCAACACGTGAAACCTGCCAAGGCTTTTTCCCAGGTTAATTTCAATGCAAACTTTATCCGTCAAAGTTTGGGTTTTCAATGAGTCTTTCCTCTCTTGGCATATGGAAACATCTCCTGCACGCAGTCCCCATTATCCAGGCCAATATTCCCTAGCCAGCATGACAGAGGGGTGGGATGCCATTGGGAGAAAGATGCATTTCAACATATCCATCCCAGCAACTGTCCTATCGATGGCTTTCCCATGACTGTCTATAATATACAAAATCCAGCTGTTTGGTCAAAACTAAAACAACGACTGTCAATTTTGGGGATTATGTCATGCACGTTAACTGTACTTATGTTCTGCGTGGTTGACCTTCCACGCTTAATTTGGAAAGCAATGTTGTCTATGATGGATTGGTATCGGCCGAGATCCAGAGCCGCCTCTCCCCGAACCTCAACCTTGGCAGCTTTGAGATGTGTGGACTTCAACTCCCAGAATTCCCCAGCCAGCATGAGTGAGAGCCTGATTTCTGCAAGGCCTTGGGAAGGTAATTGCAACCAAAGATTGGGAGGATGCCAACATGGGAGCTGAACTGGAAAAAGCGGGAAGCCAAGAAGAATGTTAGCAGGAGGGAACCAATTCATGCTGGGCAAAGAGTAGGTAGATCAAGACTGAAATGACATCTTGCACAAAGTTCTCTAGCTACGCCTCGATACCTTCAGGTTAGAATTTATTAGACAGTTCCTCACCATCACACTGTTAGGACTCTGTCCATAACTGTTGGGTTGGCAATATATTGGCTGCAGATGTTTCAGACTGCCACAAGAGGGAGCTAGAGTTTATAGCTTATTTCTCTGAGTCACCCTCTCTGTTTCTCTTTGTGTAAGCTACTCGCTGTTAAGAGAAACATAGAAGATTGATGGTAGAAAAAGACCTTGTGGTCCATCTAGTCTGCCCTTACACTATTTCCTGTATTTTATGTTAGGATGGATATATGTTTATCCCAGTGTTGTTTAAATTCAGTCACTGTGGATTTACCAACCATGTCTGCTGGAAGTTTGTTCCAAACATCTACTACTCCTTCAGTAAAATAATATTTTCTCACGTTGCTTCTGATCTTTCCCCCAACTAACCTCAGATTGTGCCTCCTTGTGCTCTGCATTTTCTCTGCAATCTCTCTGTATTGTAGTCATATATTATAGTTAAAATGTGTTTAGGCTTGAGATCTTTGTTTGCTGACTATGACAAAAAAAAACTGGTAAGAAAGACTACGTACTTGGTAACATTTGGATTGTTATTCTGACTTATTGTCGAAGCGTGGAACTCATTGTCACTCAGTGGTGTCAGCCCCTAGCCCCCAACATTTCTCTCTAAGACTCTCCACGATTGACCTCTCCAGGTTCCTAAGAGGCCAGTAAGGGGCGTACATAAGTGCACTGATGTGCCTATCGTCCCCTGTCCAATCTTCTTTCCTTATCTCATATATCATACATTTTCTCTCCTTTCCTCCTACTTCTCTTCTTTCTTACTTTCTATCATTATATATATTACTTAATGTCTATTCTCTTTCATATGTATTGTATATTGGACAAAGAATAAATAAATAAAATAAAAATATTATGTGTATGACATTAGACTGTTTATCTGCATATGTTTTTTTCTCAAAGTCAATTTTAATTCAAGTTAGGATATCTGTGTGTGGCTGAGTAGTTATTCACAACTGATCTCAATCTAAACATTTCTGTTTGTGTACAATCTTGGTAAACAAGGATTACTCTGCTCATACATTGACACACACGTAAATCAGGAATTCAGCAACACCTTCCCAACCAATTATTTTTTTTAAAAGGGCAGAAGCTTTCATGACCTACAGCTTTTTCCTCCTGTATGACACCATCACCATTGTACTTATGGCATTATTTCAAGAAGCTGGCGATCCCTGTCTTCCATTTCTAACTCTCTTGTTTTTCCTATCACATGGCCATTATTCTTTTAAGAGCAGTTCCATTTTGGAGGAAAAACCAAAAGGGATTTTCCATGCGTTTTGAATCAATGGTGCAACTTAGGGAAATAATTGGAGAGACATGCTTTCTCTTGCATTCACTAAACCTGGTGTATAAAGCTAGTGGAATGGCATTAAGGATTAAGTGAGCATTTGCTTCTTAGAAGCCCAGGGGGATATTTTCCTCCTGAAAGTAATTTGCACATACTGTACCTCTGAAAGAGGATCATTCTCACCTAGGGCAGATGGCCCTTACATTTACAGCGACCACTGTACTACTGGATAACACATTGGCTCATCATTTCAGATATAGTTCTTTATTTAAACAGAGAAACAGAATGTCCAAAGGAAAAAAGAACAGAATGAGTAAGCCAAAAAGCAGTGGAAGCAGGAGTGACTTTCAACTTCTGGCTGGTCTTCCCCATTCAGTTTCCTTGTGGGAATCAGACAGGGAGCATTGGAAATCTCCCTTCCCTTCCCCTCCCTTCCCCTTCCCTTCCCTTTTCCCTTCCCTTTTCCCTTCCCTTTTCCCTTCCCTTTTCCCTTCCCTTCCCTTCCTTATCCTCCCCTTCCCTATCCTGAGCATGGGGAAGAAAATTCAGAATAACCATTTCCTATATTCACTGGGGATAGCTTTAAAAGTTATAGCTTTAGTTTGGCAAGATTCTGACATTAGGTAATAAAGGATTGGACGATTGAATCTCATTGTTGCCCCTCTGGTCTTGAGACTGACACAGTGTCCCATGATCACGTGATCAGCATTTACAACCTCCTGCTAATTTCCCCAATGACTACAGTGAAGAAAGTATATAGTGAAGAATGTAAATTGTAATCACAAGATTGCAGAATGCTGCGATGTTATGAGCTAGTGTTATAAGTTATCAGTGTTATAAGATGTTATAAGCTCACCACTACTATCCTGTTCTACTGTCCTATTGTCCTCTTTTATCGTTACTTTTTAAACTTACGTTATGTTTATACAAACTACTACTATCCTATACATGTTTAACAAACAAATACAATAAAATAAAATGACAGAAACATTTAAATGTGTTAAAGAGTTAAATAAAGTTTGGAGGGAAGTGTTTTTAATAGGAAAGTGAACACAAGAACAAGGGGGCACCATCTGAGGTTAGTTGGGAGAAAGATCAGAAGCAATGGGAGAAAATATTATTTTACTGAAATAGTAGATGTTTGGAACAAACTTCCTACAGACGCGGTTGGCAAGTCCACAGTGTTCTGTCTGGGCACTCCGGAAGTTATGACCAACCCAAAATGATAAGCCAGACACACCGGTTGAATCCAAACACAGTTTTATAATGAGAAAGATAAAAATAACCAACAGAAAATGTCCTTACAAGTCAGGAAAACACTGGAACTCCAAACAGATACACAAAGGCAATTGTCCATACAAAAACACAGGATCCTTGATGATAAACGAGGCTGTTGCTGACAGGCACAAACCTCCCACGGGTCTTCAAGACTGCTGGGCCACCAGCCAGGAACAAAACACTGAGAGAGAAGGCAGATACAGCAATTCCACTCTGATAACACTCCACACTGTTGAAAGAGTTTGCTTGCCTTATAAACCCTTCCCTGCTAATGAGGACCCCCCACCCCTGCTGTTCCTCATTCACCGGTGATAATATTTCTTCAATTGATCCCTCCTTTGATCTACACGTCTCTGTCGCATACTAATGATGGCTTGTGCTTCGTCATCTAATGACTCTAGAGACTCCAAGCTACTGGCTTGAGAGAGCCCCCCCCCCCAGGGCTCCCAGGCCGTTCCTCCTCGTCACTTTCCACTTCACCCTCACCCTCCCCCGGGCATGGAGCCAGCAGAGACGCAGCTGGTCTTTCATCTGACTCAGGCTGAACCACAACACACAGTGACTGAATTTAACCATGCCTGGGACAAACATATATCCCTCCTCAGATAAAATACAGAAAATATAATAAGGGCAGACTACTAGATGAACCACAGGGTCTTTTTCTGCCGTCAATCTTCTATGTTTCTAAATGAAATGAAATGAAATAGAATAAAAATGAAAGGGTGTTGGGCTAATTGCCTATTGTGGCTAACGGCTTTCATCCTGTCTTGGATCTTGGCTGCTTTCTAGTCCTGCCATTCTGCCCAGGAGTTGCAAAATACCCTCTCTTGAACGGAATGACCAAATCTGCATTTCCAAAAGTTGGCCTCCAAGGTTTCTGCTTGGGGCAGGGAAACTGGAGGTGGTTTCTGGTCTCCTGTAAGAGCAGACTTCTCAAGGACAACTTCGAAAGGACAACCTTCAACATTGCATGACTTGAAAAAAACACAACCCCACAGCTGTCGTTCCGATGGATTTCCCACCCCTGTCACCTTCGTGTCTTTTGTGGCCAAAATTGCAGAAAACATAGCAGGCCAGGAAACCCGGAGCCCCACGACCTCACCAGATTCCATTTAAATCATTCCCTGTACTAGTTTGAATGAAATGTCTCTGCCTCTCTGGTTTTTGAAACTACCATAGCTGGGATGAAGTCTCCTCTCTGCGTGGCCCTGGGAACAACGGCCTTCATTGACATTGATGTTCCTCCCAACCTCATTGGTTTAACTGGGGAGTGTCTTGATGGACAGGGCCCAATGCTACAGGCTGCGATGAAATCCAGATCCCATTCTCCTCCTTCTTGTCTTCTGCTTCAAAGAAGCAGCTGGACCAAATCAGGTCTGATGGGTCCTTGGTGCCTTGTCTTGTTTTGCTTGGCACCAGGCACCAAGCCCAGGGATGAAAGGGTGGATGGAGGGGCTACAAACAATAGATCAAGGATCCTTAAACTCCAGCCCGCCGGACATGTATGGCCTGCCCACACACTCTATCCGGCCCACCCAGTGGTGGGATTAAGCCCCACCCCTCACTTCTCAGCCACTCTTTGCAAGGATGGCTTTTTGCACTGCATTCATTCATTCATTCATTCATTCATTCATTCATTTGACTTCTACGCCACCCAATCCAACTTGCGTGATGACCTCTGGAAATTTTAATGCTGGGAACTTGCATTTCCTTTTGAAAAAGAAGTTTAATAATTTGGGACAGTCTGTTTAGTCATCACACTATTTCCCCCAACCTCAATACGGAAAATCCAATGTGGAATGAGTGCCAAATTTATTTTATGATCATAACAAAGGACATTTTATTTATTTATTTATTTATTTATTTATTTATTTATTTATTTATTTTGTCCAATACACAATAATACACAATGAAGGTTATAGTGGATATAGTAGAGAAGAAATATGATATATAGGAGAGACTATAGGACAGGGGATGGAAGGCACTCTAGTGCGCTTATGCACGCCCCTTACTGACCTCTTAGGAATCTGGAGAGGTCAACCGTGGATAGTCTAAGGGTAAAATGTTCGGGGTTAGGGGATGATACTATAGAGTTCGGTAAGGAGTTCCACGCTTTGACAACCCGATTACTAAAGTCATGTTTTTTACAGTCAATTTTGGAGCGGTTAATATTAAGCTTGAATCTGTTGTGTGCTTTTGTGTTGTTGCGGTTGAAGCTGAAGTAGTCTTTGACAGGCAGGACATTGCAACATATGATCTTACGGGCAATATTTAGATCATGTTTAAGGTGTCGTAGTTCTAAGCTTTCAAGACCCAGGATTGTAAGTCTATTTTCGTAGGGTATTCTGTTTCGAGTGGAGGAATGAAGGGCTCTTCTTGTGAAGTATCTTTGAACATTTTCAAGGGTGTTAATGTCTGAGATGCGATATGGGTTCCAAACAGATGAGCTTTATTCGAGGATGGGTCTGGTGAAGGTTTTGTAAGCTCTGGTAAGTAATGTGAGATTTCCAGAGCAGAAGCTACGTAGGATTAGATGAACAACTCTTGAGGCTTTCTTAGCGATGTTGTTGCAGTGGGCTTTGGCATTAAGATCTTTAGTTATTAGTATCCCGAAGTCCTTGACCGAGTGGGAATTCTCTGTGACGATTTGTTTATTCAGTTTGTATTTGAAGTTCTGATTCTTTTTGCCGATGTGTAGGACAGAGCATTTGCTGGTTGAGATTTGGAGTTGCCATGTGTTGGACCAGTCAGAAACTGAGTCTAGGTCTTTTTGTAGAGTAGTTCAAGAGTAGCCAATGTTCAAGAGTGGTTTGGGAGATAAATGATGTGATGGCATGATGTGTAATATTTCTCTTAGAATTCTTGCCAATAAATAAATAATTATATTATAATTATAAATTAATTGCCCACTCCCTGAGAAGTGGGGGGGGGGTTTTGCTTTAAATTTCTTGGAAAGGCCAATGAAACCAATGAACAATTAAAAAATGAGCATTTATTGGACTTTTGCAAAAGGGCATGAAAAGAGAATTTTTTCTTTCTTCCTCCCTCCCTCCATTTCTCCTTCCTTCTTTCTTTCCTCCCTCCATTTCTCCTTCCTTCCTTCCTCCCTCCCTCCATTTCTCCTTCCTTCTTTCTTTCCTCCCTCCATTTCTCCTTGCTTTCTTCCTTCCCTCCCTCCCTCCCTCCTTCCTACCTTCCTACCTTCCCACCTCCCTCCCTCCCTCCCTCCTTCCTTCCGTCCATCCGTCCGTCCTTTCTTCCTTCCAACCTCCGCAGGCTGGTCACAGACAGCGGGCGGGCCGCATCCGGCGCCCGGTCCACACTTTGCCCAGGTCTGCATAAGACAGTGATGCCGAACCTATGGCATGGGTGCCACAGATGGCCGGCGGACCTTTACCTGCCCTCTGGAGCCTGGAAATGGCTTCTTTCCCAACTTCCGGTGGGCCCAGTAGGCTCGTGTTCCGCCCTCCCCAGGCTCCAAAGGCTTCCCCCAAAGGCTCTCTGGAAGCCCCCTGATTCAGGTGACCCGGCGGGTGCAGATAAACCCCCAGGGGTCTTCAAGGCCTCCCAGAGGGCTCACGACTGACCTTCCCAATGCTCACCACCCAACGACTCTGCAAAGAGGATAAACCTTTCCATTCAAACCGCCCCCCAAGAAATCCCGGCTGCCTTTTGAAAAGCCCCTTTGGGATCTGGGCTGAATGGGGCTTCTGGGGTCCCTCCCGTCCCTGAAGAAGGAAAAGGGCTGCCCCTCGGGTCTGGTGCCTGAGCTTCCCTTGGCAATAGGAGTGGAACCTGCCAGGCCTAAAAAGGGAGGAATTCGGTTTTTGCCATGGGGGTGGATATAATTGGATGGCCTAGTCCAGGGTTTCCCAACCTTGGCAACTTGAAGAAATTT
Source organism: Erythrolamprus reginae (assembly GCF_031021105.1). Classification (NCBI taxonomy): domain Eukaryota; kingdom Metazoa; phylum Chordata; class Lepidosauria; order Squamata; family Dipsadidae; genus Erythrolamprus; species Erythrolamprus reginae. The sequence continues at coordinate 25,020,656 of NC_091960.1, read as the reverse complement.
GGACTTCAACTCCCAGAATTCCCTAGCCAGCGAATGCCAAGGTTGGGAAACACTGGACTAGTCCATGGACACAAGTGGGATTGAACCAAGGCTAGGGTGGTCACTTCTGGGGAAGCCCCACAGAGCGAATGCTGGCTGGGGAATTCTGGGAGTTGAAGTCCAAATTTCTTCAAGTTGCCAAAGTTGGGAAACACTGGACTAGTCCATGGACACAGGTGGGATTGAACCAAGGCTAGGGTGGTCACTTCTGGGGAAGCCCCACAGAGCGTGGCCCTCCCAGGGTCCCCATTGGGGGCTCTGCTTCGTGACCCAGGCAAGAACACCAAAGGGGGCTTATTCTTGGCCTTCCTGAGCCGGAGGGGGATCTGTGTGTTGGCTGCTAGGGCTGGGACAGAGTTGGAAGGGGCCTTGGAGGTCTCCTAGTCCATCCCCTAGTTAGGCAGGACCCTGCGGATTCCCCTCTGCTGAGGGCCCCTCAACTCTTCCCCTTCCCTTGAGAGCTGAAGGGTGGGGGGGATTCCAAGGGAGGGAGGGGTCAAATGTTGAGTAGAGGCAGACATGATACCAGGATTCTGTTGGATTCTTTTCAGTTACTCACTTCAACTGAGTTAGTGGATGGAGAAACAGCTTGTATAGGAAGCTGACAGTTGAAGTTTCGAGACGATTTGGAGACGACTGAATAGTAAGCGCAGTGTTCCCTCTAATTTTTTTTGGGGGGTGGGCGGAAAAGTATAGTGTCTGGGCGGCACAGGAATAATAAATAAATAAATAAATAAATAAATAAATAAATAAATAAATAAATAAACAAACAAACAAACAAACAAACAAACAACCCACCCTGTTTTGCCTCAGAGAATTTCAAAATAAAATACTGTACTGTGTGTCTATAACAGTGAGCTCATAATAGGGCAACTCTATCAATATCAAAATGCCACTTAAATAGTTGAGCTAGTTTCAAACTAGATTTTGATTTTCTTTCTCTCTTCCTTACTCCCATTTTTTTCCTTTCTCTTTTCCTTCCTCTCTTTTTTCTGTCTGTTTCTCTCTCTTCCTCTCTTCCTCTCTCTCTCCTTCCCTCTCACTCTTTCCCTCTCGGCTTCTGGGCAGGTTTGGAAAACTCTGAGTTGATGATGATTTTTTAAAAAAAATATACTTTATTAATTTATACAAAAAGGAATAAAACTGGGGGAACGGAGATGGGAGTACAGAAAAGAAAAGTGGGAGGGGAGTGGGATAAACAATATTGTTATATCACAGCTTATATATATTATTGTATGTACATTTCGGGTATTTGTCCATATGTAAATATTTCGTATTCAGAGTTCTTAATTAAGTATCTTATAGCTGTAATATTTGATAATCCAACAGTAATGTGGGAAGAGAAAAGATAGGGAGAAAAGGGAGAGAAAGAGAAAAAATAAAGAGAGAAAAGAGAAAGAAGAGAGAGATATAGCAGGATGAGAGGTAATACCTGCAAGCGAGCAGACGTTTGGGTTGTGACGACTTAGATGGATTATATTTATTGTTTTTGTTAGTAGAATTTAATCATAGATTGTAATATTAGTAGATTTCTGATAGTTATCAAGTGGATTGAACTCAGACAGGGATTGAGTTATTTTTGATCCGATTTTTGGTTATACATATCCTTATTTTGGTTCATCTTAAACAATTTTGGTTATTTTTCACTTTGTCTTCCTTAGAGTTGGATAGCCATCTGAACCATTTCTCCCAGGCCTTGTAGAACTCTGAATCATTTTTGTTCTGAATTTCCATTGTTAATTTTGTTAGTTCGGCACATTCCATAATTTTAGTAATGATAGTTAGATTTGTCAGAATGCCTTCGTTTTTCCAATGTTGTGCATATGTTAGCCTGGCGGCCATTAGTATTTGGATGGTGAGGTATCTGTCTTCTTTACTTAATTTCTGTCTAAAAATGCCCAGAAGAAATAGCTCTGGTTTAATTATAATCTTTGTCAATATGACTTGGTCCATTATTTTTTTAATTTGTGTCCAAAATTTTTGGGCGTATGTACAGGTCCACCACATATGATAGTATGTTCCCTGATTTTTTTTACATTTCCAGCAAAGAGAAGATACGTTTGGGTACATTTTAGAAAGCCTAGCTGGTGGAAGGTGCCATCTGTATATCATTTTGTAAAGATTTTCTTTGTAGGAAACAGCGAGTGTCATTTTGTAGTTGATTGTGTATATTTTTTTCCCATTCCGTGAGTGTTATTATGTATCCAAAATTTTGTGTCCATGCAATCATTGACCCTTTCATTTGTTCCTTTATAGTATCCTGTTTTAACAAGTAGGTGTATAGTCTAGAAATCATTTTTATATTGGGTCCAAAAACAGTGATCCCCCGGTTATTGCGAGGGTTCCGTTCCAGGACCCTCTGCAACGAGCGGGTTTTCGCGAAGTAGCGCTGCGGAAGTAAAAACACCGTCTGCGCATGCACGATCTTTTTAAAAATTATTTTAAGGCCACGCGTGCGCAGACGGTGGGGCAACGGCAGTTCGGAGGCTGGCAATGGTTATTTTTCATGGTTTTTTCCTGCTCTCAAGTTCCTAGCTCTCAGTGAGTAAACTTGCCACTTTTGATTTTAAAGTCCATTTTTAACCTGGTTTTTTCTGGTCAAGTTCCTAGCTCTCAGTGAGTAAACTTGCCACTTTTGATTTTAAAGTCCATTTTTAACCTGGTTTTTTCTGGTCAAGTTCCTAGCTCTCAGTGAGTAAACTTGCCACTTTTGATTTTAAAGTCCATTTTTAACCTGGTTTTTTCTGGTCAAGTTCCTAGCTCTCAGTGAGTAAACTTGCCACTTTTGATTTTAAAGTCCATTTTTAACCTGGTTTTTTCTGGTCAAGTTCCTAGCTCTCAGTGAGTAAACTTGCCACTTTTGATTTTAAAGTCCATTTTTAACCTGGTTTTTTCTGGTCAAGTTCCTAGCTCTCAGTGAGTAAACTTGCCACTTTTGATTTTAAAGTCCATTTTTAACCTGGTTTTTTCTGGTCAAGTTCCTAGCTCTCAGTGAGTAAACTTGCCACTTTTGATTTTAAAGTCCATTTTTAACCTGGTTTTTTCTGGTCAAGTTCCTAGCTCTCAGTGAGTAAACTTGCCACTTTTGATTTTAAAGTCCATTTTTAACCTGTTTTTTTCTGGTCAAGTTCCTAGCTCTCAGTGAGTAAACTTGCCACTTTTGATTTTAAAGTCCATTTTTAACCTGGTTTTTTTTTGGTCAAGTTCCTAGCTCTCAGTGAGTACGTAAACCTGCCACTTTTGATTTTAAAGTCCATTTTTAACCTGGTTTTTTCTGGTCAAGTTCCTAGCTCTCAGTGAGTAAACCTGCCACTTTTGATTTTAAAGTCCATTTTTAACCTGGTTTTTTCTGGTCAAGTTCCTAGCTCTCAGTGAGTAAACCTGCCACTTTTGATTTTAAAGTCCATTTTTAACCTGGTTTTTTCTGGTCAAGTTCCTAGCTCTCAGTGAGTAAACCTGCCACTTTTGATTTTAAAGTCCATTTTTAACCTGGTTTTTTTCTGGTCAAGTTCCTAGCTCTCAGTGAGTAAACCTGCCACTTTTGATTTTAAAGTCCATTTTTAACCTGGTTTTTTCTGGTCAAGTTCCTAGCTCTCAGTGAGTAAACCTGCCACTTTTGATTTTAAAGTCCATTTTTAACCTGGTTTTTTCTGGTCAAGTTCCTAGCTCTCAGTGAGTACGTAAACCTGCCACTTTTGATTTTAAAGTCCATTTTTAACCTGGTTTTTTCTGGTCAAGTTCCTAGCTCTCAGTGAGTACGTAAACCTGCCACTTTTGATTTTAAAGTCCATTTTTAACCTGGTTTTTTCTGGTCAAGTTCCTAGCTCTCAGTGAGTAAACCTGCCACTTTTGATTTTAAAGTCCATTTTTAACCTGGTTTTTTCTGGTCAAGTTCCTAGCTCTCAGTGAGTAAACTTGCCACTTTTGATTTTAAAGTCCATTTTTAACCTGGTTTTTTCTGGTCAAGTTCCTAGCTCTCAGTGAGTAAACTTGCCACTTTTGATTTTAAAGTCCATTTTTAACCTGGTTTTTTCTGGTCAAGTTCCTAGCTCTCAGTGAGTAAACTTGCCACTTTTGATTTTAAAGTCCATTTTTAACCTGGTTTTTTCTGGTCAAGTTCCTAGCTCTCAGTGAGTAAACTTGCCACTTTTGATTTTAAAGTCCATTTTTAACCTGGTTTTTTCTGGTCAAGTTCCTAGCTCTCAGTGAGTAAACTTGCCACTTTTGATTTTAAAGTCCATTTTTAACCTGGTTTTTTCTGGTCAAGTTCCTAGCTCTCAGTGAGTACGTAAACCTGCCACTTTTGATTTTAAAGTCCATTTTTAACCTGGTTTTTTCTGGTCAAGTTCCTAGCTCTCAGTGAGTAAACCTGCCACTTTTGATTTTAAAGTCCATTTTTAACCTGGTTTTTTCTGGTCAAGCTCCTAGCTCTCAGTGAGTAAACTTGCCACTTTTGATTTTAAAGTCCATTTTTAACCTGGTTTTTTCTGGTCAAGTTCCTAGCTCTCAGTGAGTAAACTTGCCACTTTTGATTTTAAAGTCCATTTTTAACCTGGTTTTTTCTGGTCAAGTTCCTAGCTCTCAGTGAGTAAACTTGCCACTTTTGATTTTAAAGTCCATTTTTAACCTGGTTTTTTCTGGTCAAGTTCCTAGCTCTCAGTGAGTAAACTTGCCACTTTTGATTTTAAAGTCCATTTTTAACCTGGTTTTTTCTGGTCAAGTTCCTAGCTCTCAGTGAGTAAACTTGCCACTTTTGATTTTAAAGTCCATTTTTAACCTGGTTTTTTCTGGTCAAGTTCCTAGCTCTCAGTGAGTAAACTTGCCACTTTTGATTTTAAAGTCCATTTTTAACCTGGTTTTTTCTGGTCAAGTTCCTAGCTCTCAGTGAGTAAACTTGCCACTTTTGATTTTAAAGTCCATTTTTAACCTGGTTTTTTCAGGTCAAGTTCCTAGTTCTCAGTGAGTAAACTTGCCACTTTTGATTTTAAAGTCCATTTTTAACCTGGTTTTTTCTGGTCAAGTTCCTAGCTCTCAGTGAGTAAACTTGCCACTTTTGATTTTAAAGTCCATTTTTAACCTGGTTTTTTCTGGTCAAGTTCCTAGCTCTCAGTGAGTAAACCTGCCACTTTTGATTTTAAAGTCCATTTTTAACCTGGTTTTTTCTGGTCTAGTTCCTAGCTCTCAGTGAGTAAACCTGCCACTTTTGATTTTAAAGTCCATTTTTAACCTGGTTTTTTCTGGTCAAGTTCCTAGCTCTCAGTGACTAAACCTGCCACTTTTGATTTTAAAGTCCATTTTTAACCTGGTTTTTTCTGGTCAAGTTCCTAGCTCTCAGTGACTAAACCTGCCACTTTTGATTTTAAAGTCCATTTTTAACCTGGTTTTTTCTGGTCAAGTTCCTAGCTCTCAGTGAGTAAACCTGCCACTTTTGATTTTAAAGTCCATTTTTAACCTGGTTTTTTCTGGTCAAGTTCCTAGCTCTCAGTGAGTAAACCTGCCACTTTTGATTTTAAAGTCCATTTTTAACCTGGTTTTTTCTGGTCAAGTTCCTAGCTCTCAGTGAGTAAACTTGCCACTTTTGATTTTAAAGTCCATTTTTAACCTGGTTTTTTCTGGTCAAGTTCCTAGCTCTCAGTGAGTAAACCTGCCACTTTTGATTTTAAAGTCCATTTTTAACCTGGTTTTTTCTGGTCAAGTTCCTAGCTCTCAGTGAGTAAACCTGCCACTTTTGATTTTAAAGTCCATTTTTAACCTGGTTTTTTCTGGTCAAGTTCCTAGCTCTCAGTGAGTAAACCTGCCACTTTTGATTTTAAAGTCCATTTTTAACCTGGTTTTTTCTGGTCAAGTTCCTAGCTCTCAGTGAGTAAACCTGCCACTTTTGATTTTAAAGTCCATTTTTAACCTGGTTTTTTCTGGTCAAGTTCCTAGCTCTCAGTGAGTAAACTTGCCACTTTTGATTTTAAAGTCCATTTTTAACCTGGTTTTTTCTGGTCAAGTTCCTACCTCTCAGTGAGTAAACTTGCCACTTTTGATTTTAAAGTCCATTTTTAACCTGGTTTTTTCTGGTCAAGTTCCTACCTCTCAGTGAGTAAACTTGCCACTTTTGATTTTAAAGTCCATTTTTAACCTGGTTTTTTCTGGTCAAGTTCCTACCTCTCAGTGAGTAAACTTGCCACTTTTGATTTTAAAGTCCATTTTTAACCTGGTTTTTTCTGGTCAAGTTCCTAGCTCTCAGTGAGTAAACTTGCCACTTTTGATTTTAAAGTCCATTTTTAACCTGGTTTTTTCTGGTCAAGTTCCTAGCTCTCAGTGAGTAAACTTGCCACTTTTGATTTTAAAGTCCATTTTTAACCTGGTTTTTTCTGTTCAAGTTCCTAGCTCTCAGTGAGTAAACTTGCCACTTTTGATTTTAAAGTCCATTTTTAACCTGGTTTTTTCTGGTCAAGTTCCTAGCTCTCAGTGAGTAAACTTGCCACTTTTGATTTTAAAGTCCATTTTTAACCTGGTTTTTTCTGGTCAAGTTCCTAGCTCTCAGTGAGTAAACTTGCCACTTTTGATTTTAAAGTCCATTTTTAACCTGGTTTTTTCTGGTCAAGTTCCTAGCTCTCAGTGAGTAAACCTGCCACTTTTGATTTTAAAGTCCATTTTTAACCTGGTTTTTTCTGGTCAAGTTCCTAGCTCTCAGTGAGTAAACCTGCCACTTTTGATTTTAAAGTCCATTTTTAACCTGGTTTTTTCTGGTCTAGTTCCTAGCTCTCAGTGAGTAAACCTGCCACTTTTGATTTTAAAGTCCATTTTTAACCTGGTTTTTTCTGGTCAAGTTCCTAGCTCTCAGTGAGTAAACCTGCCACTTTTGATTTTAAAGTCCATTTTTAACGTGGTTTTTTCTGGTCAAGTTCCTAGCTCTCAGTGAGTAAACTTGCCACTTTTGATTTTAAAGTCCATTTTTAACCTGGTTTTTTCTGGTCAAGTTCCTAGCTCTCAGTGAGTAAACCTGCCACTTTTGATTTTAAAGTCCATTTTTAACCTGGTTTTTTCTGGTCAAGTTCCTAGCTCTCAGTGAGTAAACCTGCCACTTTTGATTTTAAAGTCCATTTTTAACCTGGTTTTTTCTGGTCAAGTTCCTAGCTCTCAGTGAGTAAACCTGCCACTTTTGATTTTAAAGTCCATTTTTAACCTGGTTTTTTCTGGTCAACTTCCTAGCTCTCATTGAGTAAACTTGCCACTTTTGATTTTAAAGTCCATTTTTAACCTGGTTTTTTCTGGTCAAGTTCCTAGCTCTCAGTGAGTAAACCTGCCACTTTTGATTTTAAAGTCCATTTTTAACCTGGTTTTTTCTGGTCAAGTTCCAAGCTCTCAGTGAGTAAACCTGCCACTTTTGATTTTAAAGTCCATTTTTAACCTGGTTTTTTCTGGTCAAGTTCCTAGCTCTCAGTGAGTACGTAAACCTGCCACTTTTGATTTTAAAGTCCATTTTTAACCTGGTTTTTTCTGGTCAAGTTCCTACCTCTCAGTGAGTAAACCTGCCACTTTTGATTTTAAAGTCCATTTTTAACCTGGTTTTTTCTGGTCAAGTTCCTAGCTCTCAGTGAGTAAACCTGCCACTTTTGATTTTAAAGTCCATTTTTAACCTGGTTTTTTCTGGTCAAGTTCCTAGCTCTCAGTGAGTAAACCTGCCACTTTTGATTTTAAAGTCCATTTTTAACCTGGTTTTTTCTGGTCAAGTTCCTAGCTCTCAGTGAGTAAACCTGCCACTTTTGATTTTAAAGTCCATTTTTAACCTGGTTTTTTCTAGTCAAGTTCCTAGCTCTCAGTGAGTAAACCTGCCACTTTTGATTTTAAAGTCCATTTTTAACCTGGTTTTTTCTGGTCAAGTTCCGAGCTCTCAGTGAGAAAACCTGCCACTTTTTATTTTAAAGTCCATTTTTAACCTGGTTTTTTCTGGTCAAGTTCCTAGTTTTCAGTGAGTAAACCTGCCACTTTTGATTTTAAAGTCCATTTTTAACCTGGTTTTTGGCTCTCATGTCCTCCTTCCATCCCTCCCTCCTTCCTTTCGTAAAAAGCACTTAAACAATGACAGAATAAAAAAACCCAGCCCTCACCTGTGTTTGAATTTCATTCACTCAGTCATTCATTCATTCTTCTCTATGCCACTCTGTCCCAACACTTTCAACCCACAAATTACCATTTCCCATCCCCTTACTGTACCTCTACCTGTACCTGTAACCTGTACTGTACACATTGAATAACACTTAGTCATCCTGATAGAAACAATAAAAATATTTATTTACATTTTTTACATTTTGGGGGGGGGGTTAGCATAACTAGGATAAATCGGGATCTTCTTCTATCACCATGTCTACAATGGACGCTGCAGGTGATGTTGTGGCAGACCTCTTGGTTTTCGTGACAAACATAGTTATGGGCAGTTGTTGGCGCGTTTTCTTTTGCTTGGCTAACAAGGCTCTGTATTGTGCAATGGTGTTGTCAAGGGAGGCCTTAAAGTGTATAGAGCGAGTCATGTTGGGATCCCAAAGTTCCGCCATGCGTTGCAGATGTGCAGCAGTTGTGTTCATTTCTGCAAGCCGCTCTAGCGTTAGGCCAACATCTTCTTCTTCCTCAGCTTCTACAGCTCCCTCCTCTTCTTCGCTCGCTGACCTGGTCAGCTCCTCCAGATCTTTATCTGTCAGCGGTAGGCCATGCTCATCTATCAAACCATTGACTTCCTCTGGTGTCATGTCAACGAAGCCTTCTCCACCCAGTGCCTGTGCCAGCTTCACAGACTTCTGGACTGCAGCATCTTGAATTTCTTCGGGAGCAAATCCCCTGTGATCATGCACCACTTCTGGCCACAATTTCCTCCAGCAGGCATTCATTGTCTGTGACTTCATATCCACTAAGGCACTCTGAATGTTCTTCAGACAAGATGCAATTGTGTACTGACGCCAGTAGGCCTTCAATGTGAAGTTTTGATCAGCTTCCATTGCTTCCACAATGCTTCCAAGAGAATTGCGCGTGTACAGTGCCTTAAATGCGCGGATAATACCTTGATCCATGGCTGGATAAGCGATGTGGTGTTTGGTGGCAAGAATTCGACTTGCACCCCATCATGTTCATCTGCCAGATCATCATGGCCTCCGGCATTGTCCATTAGGAGAAGCACTTTGAAATCTAGTCCTTTGGCAGCCAAATAAACCTGCACCTGTGGGATGAAGCAGTGATGAAACCAGTCCCGCGTGAGGGGTTTTGTAATCCATGCTTTAGGATTATGCATCCAGTACACTGGCAATGCATTCTTATTTCTGTTCTTGAGGGCTCTTGGATTTTGTGACTTATAAATTAGCCCTGGCTTCAGCAAAAAGCCTGCTGCATTCCCACACATGACCAAAGTCACTCTATCTTTCATGGCCTTAAAGCCAGGGGCTTTGGCTTCATCTTGCATCAAGAAAGTCCGTGAAGGCATCCTCTTCCAGAACAGGCCTGTTTCATCCATGTTGAACACCTGTTCTGGATGGTAGTCCCCTTCTGCAATTAGATCTTTAAAGGTGCGCCGGACAAAGTTTTCAGCTGCACCTGTATCTGCTGAGGCAGCTTCTCCATGCAATGACACACTCTTCAGGCCATAGCGCCGTTGAAATCTGTCAAACCACCCTTTGCTTGCTGTGAATGTGGCTGGGGCTGAAGAAGCAGAAGATGTTGATGGCTGGGGGTCTTCAGAGTCATCTACAGAGAATGGCAGGAAAGGGAGAGAGAAGTGACTTGAATGAAAGCATACAGTCCTTCCATCACTCCCTCCTTCTCTCCCTCCCTCCCTCCTTCCCTTCTCTCCCTCCCTCCTATCATCCCTCCCTCCCTCCATCCATCCATCCCTCCTTCCATCACTCCCTCCCTCCCTCCTTCCCTTCTCTCCCTCCCTCCTAACATCCCTCCCTCCATCCATCCATCCATCCATCCCTCCTTCCATCCCTCCCTCCTTCTCTCCCTCCCTCCCTCCCTTCTCTCCCTCCCTCCTAACATCCCTTGGTTTTTTTCACTATTTTTATATTAAGGGTTTGTTCCAGTATAGAGTTTTGTTCTACTGTCATGTTTTTTGTTATAATTTGAGTTTTATCAAGGTTAATTTTAAGACCGGTTATTTCCCCAAATCTATGGATTTCCCTCATTAGAATGAGGGCTGATTTAAGGGGGTCTTGAATTGTAAGTACTATATCATCTGCGAACGCTTGAATTTTGAAATGTTTCTTTTTTATTTTAAGTCCATTTATTTTTTCATTGTTTCTTATATTTTTTTAAAATGTTTCGATAGCTAATATAAAAATTAAAGGTGCTAAAGGGCATCCCTGGCGTACTCCTCTCGTTATTGTTATTTCTTCTGTGATGGCTTTGTTGAAAAGTATTTTTGCTGTTTGTTGGGAATAAATAGATTTTATTAAATTAGTAAAGTTATCTCCAAATTTCATGTGTTCGATTTGTATTATAAAATATTCCCAATAAAGGGAGTCGAAGGCTTTTTTCAAGTCAATAAACATGAGTGCCACTGGTTTATCACGATTTTCGTTATAGTATTCTATGGTGTTAAGTATAGTTCGGGTATTATTGCTTATATTTCTTTTTGGTAAAAATCCGTTTTGGTCCGAATGTATGATATTATTTAATATATTTTTGAAGCGTTCTGCAATTATAGATGAAAAGATTTTGTAGTCTGTGTTTAGTAATGAAATTGGCCGGTAGTTTTCTAAGTATTTTTTGTCTTTGTTTTCCTTTGGTATAATGGTAATGTAGGCTTCGGACCATGTTTTCGGAAGTTTGCCTTGTTGTAGTGCCTGATTATATAAATTTAGCATTATTGGTTCTAGTATGTCCTGGTGGTGCTTATAGAATTCTGAAGGAATACCGTCAGGTCCTGGTGTTTTATTATTGTGTTGTTTTGCAATAGCCAATTTAATTTCTGTAAAAGTGATATTTCTATTTAGCTTTTTTCTTTGTTCCTCTGTTATCTGAAATGTTTCGTTTAGAGCTAAGTATTTTTTAATTGCAGAATTATCTGGTTTGTCTGAATTGTATAGGTCTTGATAATATTGCTGTATTATGTTTTTCTTTTCCTCTGTGTTTGTTTTCAGTAAGCCCGAATTGTCATAAAGAGATTCTATAATTTTGTCAGCTTTTTGTTGCGCCAGTTTAAAGGCCAACCATCGACCGGGTTTGTTAGCAAATTCAAAATTTAGTTGTTTTAGGGTTTTATATTTGGCAGTGAGTTGTTGTTGAGTTTCTAGATTTATTTCATGTTTTATGGTTTTGATTTTAATTAGTATTGCTGGGTCATCTGGATATTGCTGTAATGTTGTTTCTGCTTCCTGTAGTTTTATGTTAAGACTGTTAAGTTTCTCTTTTTTTTGTTTGTTAGTGTAGGCTGAGTAGGATATATATATTCCACGTATATAGGCTTTCATTGCATCCCAAACTACCTGTAAAGTTGTATCTCCTTCGCAGTTGGTCGTTATAAAAGGTGGTAATTCGTTTTCTATTTTGGTTTTAAACTGTTCTTCATTTATGGTGGAATAGTTCATAGTCCATCTTTTGTATGTTATAGAGTCTTGGTTATTGAGAGTTCAGAGTATGGGGTTATGGTCGGCCCATGTGGCAGGTAAGATTTTTATTTCTCTTGTTTGGTTTATGATATAAGAATAGGACCAAGCCATATCTATGCGGTACCAGGATTTGTGTGGGTATGAGAAAAAAGTGTACAGTATTGTGTATTTTCCGGGTGGTGTGTTCTCCATATATCTTGAAGGGCAAATTCGTATGTTAGGTGATCAAATGTAGATGGGAGGATTTTTCGAGAACAGTGGTGTTTGCTACTCTTATGGTCTTTGCTTTTGTTGTGTATTGCGTTGAAATCACCTATTATAATAAAATTTGTTAAATTTAGTTCTAGAATTTTTTTATGTAGTTGTGTGTAAAATGCTGGTTGATTAATAGTGGGTGCATATATTCCTATTATTGTTAATTGTTCGTTTTTTATCGTTATTTGTACCATTAAAATTTGGCCATCAGGTTCTTCATATATAAGTTTTGGTTTATATTGACTTTTGACATATATTGCTATTCCTCTCCTTTCAACTAATGCTGATGAGGTAAAAAGTTCGCCAAGACCTGGGAGTAATAAGGTCATGATGTCTTTTTTTACGATATGTGTTTCTTGTAGACATGTAGAAACATAGAAACATAGAAGACTGACGGCAGAAAAAGACCCCATGGTCCATCTAGTCTGCCCTTTTACTATTTCCTGTATTTTATCTTACAATGGATATATGTTTATCCCAGGCATGTTTAAATTCGGTTACTGCGGATTTACCAACCACGTCTGCTGGAAGTTTGTTCCAAGGATCTACTACTCTTTCAGTAAAATAATATTTTCTCATGTTGCCTTTGATCTTTCCCCCAACTAACTTCAGATTGTGTCCCCCTGTTCTTTTGTTCACTTTCCTGTTAAAAACACTTCCCTCCTGAACCCTATTTAACCCTTTAACATATTTAAATGTTTCGATCATGTCCCCCCTTTTCCTTCTGTCTTCCAGACTATACAGATTGAGTTCATTAAGTCTTTCCTGATACGTTTTATACTTAAGACCTTCCACCATTCTTGTAGCCCGTCTTTGGACCCGTTCAATTTTGTCATTATCTTTTTGTAGGTGATGTAATGTGGAAATTATGGCTTAGGAGTTTGTGGAAATTTTTTTCTCTTTTTCTGACTGAATTCAATCCATTGATATTCGTTGAGAATATGGTAATGTTGTCTTTTTGTGTTGTAATATCTAATTTTCTGCCATTTTTATTTTTTGGCTTTGGTTTTTGCCCTTGTGATCGGTCCTTGTCTGTCATGTTTGTTTTGTAGTTTCTGTGGGTCATTTTCCTCAGTTTGTGTTGTTTCTGGCTCTTTTTCTTGGATGATGTCTTCTAAACTTGATTCTTCGGTGTTTGTTGTATCTTTATCTTCTATTTCTTTTGAAAATCTTTCTCCAAGGGGTTTTAATAATTCTTCATAAAATTCCTTTGCATTTTCCGGTGTCGTTATTTTGTATTTTTTGTCCAGTAGAGTTATGAGTATCCCTTCTGGTATCAGCCATTTAAACATAATTTTATTTTTGTTTAGTTTAGATGTTAGGAATTGGTAGGGTTGATGATTTTTAAGTGAGCGATTGCTCACTGCTCAGCTTAGAGGGAACTATGGTAAGCAGGACTTGATTTTTAGTCCTGGCAATTTTTTCTTCTTCTTTCCATAGGAGTTCCACCTTGAGGGGGTTTAGGACATTTTGCCTACGCCATTTGGACAAAGCTCTTTCCTCCGCAGCAGCTGATCGGCCGCTGCCTTCTCTCCCTCGCCCAAAGGCCCCTAGCTCTTGGCCCCAGCCCTTTGGCCACAAAAATCCACATTCAGCCACAGCCTTTGGGCCACATGGGACACTTCGCCACCATCCAATCAGAACGGTTGTTACCCTTACAGAATTGGATGGGACCTTAAGGAGGTCATCTAGAATCATAGAGATCATCTAGTCCAACCCCCTTCTCAAGCAGATTTCTACAGAATCAGAGAGATGGAAGGGATCACAGAGGTCATCTAGTCCAACCCCCTTCTCAAGTCAGTGACATCTACAGATGCCCAAACAAATTAACAAGTGTTGGAAGGGACCCTGGGTAGAGAGAAAGAGAGACAGAGAGAGAGACAGAGAGACAGAGAGAAATGCAAAGGGAGTTTGAGAGAGGACCATGTAGCAGTGTGTACCCCCGGCCAATTTAGCAGGTCAGAATTTGTCAAATGTGTATGGGTGGAAGGTCAGGGTGGGACTGGATGACCACCAAGGTCCCTTCCAACTCTTGTTAAATGTGTATGGGTGGAGGGTGGCCCCCTACTCCCATGTCTTTTGTCATAAATGCTCCACGCATAGTAAAAATTCCAAAGATTACCATGAGGAGCAGGTCATAAAGGGGTCCCAGACAGTAACGAGTAACTTCACATCTGTCCTTTGCTAAGAAAATGCTATCTAGCACTCTCTCCCACCCCTCCTTTGAGGGGACTGCTCTGATTGGGTTCCCAAATTAGCTTTTAAAGGATTAGCGTGTTGTGAGGCAAGGAGTTCCACCAGCCAATTTAGCAGCCCAAGAATTTGACCGGAAGACCAATTCTCCTGCTTACGAAGAGGGTTGGACTAGATGGTCTCTGAGGTCCCCTCCATCTCTATCATTCTGTTTCATTTTCCTGCTTGAGCTGGGGATCAGACTAGATGGCCTCTGAGGTCCCCTCCATCTCTATCATTCTATTTCATTCTCCTGCTTGAGCTGGGGGTCAGACTAGATGGCCTCTGAAGTCCCCTCCATCTCTATCATTCGGTTTCATTCTCCTGCTTGAGCTGGGGGTCAGACTAGATGGTCTTTGCAGTCCCCTCCATTCTCCTGCTTGAGCTGGGGGTCAGACTAGATGGCCACTGAGGTCCCTTCCCTCTCTATCATTCTGTAAGTCTCCTGCTGCTGCGGAGGAAAGAGCTTCATCCAACTGGCGGAGGCAAAAAGTCCCATCCCCCCCTTGAGGTAACCGCCTTCTGCCGCACGAATCCCAGCGACCAGTTAGGTCCCACAGAGTTGGCTTCTCCAGGTCCCGTCGACTAAACAATGTCGTCTGGCGGGACCCAGGGGAAGAGCCTTCTCTGTGGCAGCCCCGACCCTCTGGAACCAGCTCCCTCCAGAGATCAGAACTGCCCCCACCTTCCTTGCCTTTTGTAAGTTCCTTAAAACCCACCTCTGTCGTCAGGCATGGGGGAATTGAATTATTCCTTCCCCCCAGGCCTATACAATTTATGCATGGTATATTTGTGTGTATGTTGGGCTTTTAATAAGGGTCTTTAGTTCTTTTAAATGTTAGATTTGTTATATGTTGTTATATTGTTGTTGTTAGACGTCCCGAGTCTACGGAGAGGGGCGGCATACAAATCTAATAAACAAAACAAAAAAAAAAAATTTAATCTTGGTGGGGAAGCACCAACCACGGAGAACAGAAATTTACTCTTCTCCCCCTCCCCATTTCTCTTTCAGACATGGAAAACGAACGATTCTTTATCGTAACAATCCTGCTGATCGTTGTATATTTGGTCTTCCTTCTCTGGAAACTTTTGCACATTTGCAAGTAAGTGGCTCCTGATCGGGGTAGTGGCGTCCCCACAACTGAGGGAGGCCTGGGGCCCTGGAAAGCCCACCCCTCAAATCCTGGTTGGGCTAATGGGAGGAAGGATAGTCTCCCTTGGGGTTGGAAGGGACCTTGAAGGTCTTCTAGCCCAACCCCCAATCTATAAGAATGGACTTTGTTGTCCTTTTGACAAAGCAATGGAACACTCACTGGGATTTTGTTCTTTTTGTCTTCTTCAACCCACAGAAGGCGATGGCAGCGAGTGTCACCAGAGCCACCAGTTGAAGATGTGGAGGTCCGGGTGATATATGTTGCCCCCTACGTCCCGGATCCCTCCCAATCCCGCATCTCCCTGGTTCAGGAGGAGGATGCCAGTCCCGCTTCCCTTCCTTCCGTCCGTCTTCCCTGTGTCCGTCTTCCCTGCGCTAGCCTTCCCTCTTCCCTTCCTTCCGACAGCCTTCCCTCTTCCCTTCCTTCCGACAGCCTTCCCTCTTCCCTTCCTTCCGACAGCCTTCCCTCTTCCCTTCCTTCCGACAGCCTTACCTCTGGCATTCCTCCTCCTGCAACATCCGACAATGCAATGGTCGGTAAGTATTTGCACTAATTTGGAGCCTTTAATGGGAATGTGCTTGCTTGTTTATTCTTTTGTTTCTTTCTCCATTATTAAAAGATTCAATCTGTGCTTTTTTTGCCCAGGGTCCGATGACAGCGACCATTGTATTGTCGAGCTGGGAGCTGCGGGAATTGGAGGCTTCCGGGATGAGGAGCAACATTGATCAACGTCACCTCCACATCTTCACCTGCTGGTTCTGGTGACACAGGCTAGCCCTGTAAATAGTTTTCATAGTTTTCATAGTTTTCATAGTTTTCATAGTTTTCATAGTTTTCATAGTTTTCATAGTTTTCATAGTTTTCATAGTTTTCATAGTTTTCATAGTTTTCATAGTTTTCATAGTTTTCATAGTTTTCATAGTTTTCATAGTTTTCATAGTTTTCATAGTTTTCATAGTTTTCATAGTTTTCATAGTTTTCATAGTTTTCATAGTTTTCATAGTTTTCATAGTTTTCATAGTTTTCATAGTTTAAATTGACCCCCCTGCAATTTGCATACCATCTCTTCCCCTCACAATCATCTGGCACGCATGTTAAGGCACAAGCCAAGACAAGGCACCTAGATGATTTCAGCTCTCTCGCTTCTGCTAACATAAAGGGAACGTCCCTAAACTTGCAGACAATTGAGCAGCTCATTGAGAAGGATGAGAAGGAGATTCACGCTTTGGAATCAATCAATTTAAAACTGCAAGCCGAGAAAGGGGGAGGCTTTCCCCCACTGCTACAAGTTACGCAGCAGCGGCCACTAGTGGATGGAATGCGCCAATGGCACAGTTAATTCCTGAAGCAAATGCATTTGATGTGAAGCCTAATGAATTTAGACTTTCCCTCACAGCTAAGATGCAAAGGCAATCGGTCCCTCATGTTCCAGATTCTTCTGTTTCATCGCAGAGACCTCCAGTCTTTATCCCACAGATACAAGCGAAACTTCCCCAGGTGAGACAGCCACAAGGTTTGCCAGGAGGAGTTGGGGCTCAACCCCAGCAACTCCAAGCGGTCCAGCTGACTGCATCAACAAGGCATGCCATCACCTCTTCTACTCTGAAAGGTGAGTTTGTGCTGTTACCAAATCAACTGGATTTTAAAGTATGGCTTTGCAGGATAGGACTGATCTTTATACTCATGTCTATAGACTCTGATGTTTTGTTCAACCCATGTACTCCTGAATGGAAGGAAGTTATTTACAAGTTCAGTATACTCCCAATGGCCCAGAAATCTACTCAGAGACTCTGTAACATGCTAACTGAAGAAGCAGAGTTGCTGAACACTGGCCTTAGACCTATGTCAGCAGCATTTAAATCTAACTTGGCCAAGGGCGGTCAGCAGAAAACAAGTACTCCAAAGTACTCACGCCAGAAACCTTTTAAGAAGGATGACACTCGCAAATCTCCTGATGTGCAAAGTGTGAAGTCTGGCGAGACTGATCATCCACCTTATCCAACCCAGCCTAAAGGCGCACACAAGAAAGGATCCAGAGGAAAGAGTTCTGGAGCTGCAAAGTCAACTCCCAAAGACTCCAAAGATGAGAAACCTACTTATGTTGGTACCATCCACCTCAGCATTGTTCCTGACAAGAGTCCACTCTACGACATTCGTGAGTTATGGACCCTAGACAGTGGAGCAGCGGCACACATCGCGTACCGGAAGGAATCCTTCAGTGAGCTACACCCGACAGATGTCAAGGAAGTGTTTGGAGTTGGTGATCTACGTTCCAAGGTGGAAGGAAAAGGAAAAGTCTTCGTCAAAGAACTGGACTCCCTTATCTCAAATGTTTTCTACGTTCCAACTGCCAAGAACAACATCCTTAGTGGATATTGCCTGAGAGAAGAATTGAAGGTTGTAATAAACTATGAACTTGTTGACACCAACATTATCAAGGATGGCAAACTTCTTGCTACTGCCATCCCCATCAAAGGTGTCTTTTATTTGCAACCCAAACCTGCCAGCAAAGGTAGTGTAAGTATAAGCGTTCCAAAGGGCGTATGCACAGGTCCAGAGAGAAACCCTGGTGCCACCGCTAGTTCAAAGGTTCCTAAAACCAATGAAACCCCTGAGGTTCCTAATGCTGTTAAAAATGTTAAACATATGTTAACAAATAAATCTTTTCATTCCAGGTGCATTCACAGATGGCATCGTCGCTTGGGGCATGCTTCTTACCCCGTCTTAGCAAAGATGTCTGAATATGTTGATGGTTTCACAATTGATGGGGCTTGCAAGGTTTACCTAGATTGTAAAATTTGTAATTCCGCGAAGTCCCGGCACTCCCCAGTCCCCAAAATTGCTGTCCGGCTGTGTACACGCATCTTTGAATTGGTCCATACCGACGTTGTCGGTCCATTTCGGCCTACTGTTGGTAAACGTAAGTATTTCTTAACTGTGGTTGACAGTTACTCACGATTTGGCTATGTTTTTCTTTTAAAACAAAAATCAGAGGCGTTTGAGGCTTTTAAAGGCTTTGCTGCAGAGATACTCACCCAACACGACGTCTGGATCAAGCGGATTCAAAGTGATCGTGGAGGCGAATTTATGTTGCAACAGTTCCAAGGATGGATGGCCAGGAATGGAATCCGCCAGCAGACCTCATCACCCGGGACGCCACAGCAGAATGGTGTGTGCGAACGCAGGAACGGGATTCTGCAGACAATGTTTCGTTGTCTCATTGAGGATGCAAACGTGGACTTTTCATACTGGGGCGAAGCATTAAGGTATGCTAATTACATTGTTAACAGAACATGGAGTAGCGTCATTCAAGACACTCCTTATTACTTGCTCCATGGCAAGAAACCTGACATTCAAAATATTTACATTTTTGGTTGTTATGCCACTGTTAACATTCCAGTTGAACAGAGAAGAAAAGGAGGTCCTGTGTCAGAAAGAATGAGATTCATCGGCTTTGATGAAGTCTCCAAGTACCACAAATTTGCTGACTCTCATCACAGAGCTTACATTTCTAATTCAGCCAAATTTGAGGAAGACACAAATTGGTCCAGTATACATAGTAATGATACTTCAGTTTATTTTCCTAAGGAAAGTGTCCAGACTCCTGATGCCCAGGGATCTGTGCCAGATATTCCTGATGTTCCAGATGATGAACAGCCTTCGACAGTTGCCGAGGAAACCTCTGGTGATGAACTTGAAGGCGGAGATGATGATGAAGGATGGACCAGCGTTCCCAGACGTTCCAAGAGAACTACCAAAGGAACTCCTCCAAAGAGATTTGCACAGCAAGTATCTGACTCTCCTTATCTTTTCATGTGTAACAATCTTACACTTCCACCTGATCATTTTCACCAGATCAAACTTTTGCCTGACTCTGAACAAGAAAAATGGCATGAGGCTATGGAACACGAACTGGACTGTTTAAAGAAACTTAATGTGTTCCAGAAGGTGGAGCCTCCTAGCAAGAAGAAAGTCATTGGCACACGCTGGGTGTATAAAGTCAAACAAAAGCCTAATGAGGAAAAGCTGTATAAAGCTAGACTCGTAGCTCAAGGATTCTCTCAAGTTTATCCGGAAGACTACACAGACACATACTCACCCACAGTCAGAAATGAAAGTGTCAAGATTGCCCTAATCACTGCCATTGCTTTGGGTTTAGAGGTTTTTCAGTTCGATGTAGAGACTGCCTATTTGAACGCTGATCTGAATGAAGAGATCTACGTCAAGGGTGCTCCTGGATTCCAGAACCGAGAAGGAGAGGTTTGGTCTCTGAGCAAGTCTTTATACGGCCTCAAGCAGAGCTCCCTCTGCTGGTACAAATTATTATCCCAAAAGCTAAATTCAATGGGCTTTATTAAGTCCGAATCTGATGGATGCGTGTTCACAAAAGGGCAAGGTAAGACTTATGAAATTGTTCTTGTTTATGTTGATGATATTGTTTATGTGGGTCTCAATGAAAGCACTAGTCAAACTTTTGCTAAGGGCCTTGAGAAACATTTCACCTTGAAAAGCCTAGGGCATATCAATGATTATCTAGGTGTTCAGTTTGAGAAAACTGAGAAGGGGTTCTCTCTTTCACAAGAAAGTAAGGTTGACCAGCTTTTGCAAAATTGTAACATGTCTGATGCGCATACTTGTCGTTCTCCTATGCAAACTGACTTTTACAGGTTAACCCGAGAAGAGTATCCTGATTTTGAGAACAAAACATTGTACCGGTCAGTGATTGGATCGCTATTGTACATCAGCAGATGGACGAGACCTGACATTTCACTGAGTGTGAATCTACTGTCCAGATACGTTGGAAAGGCTACCACGTTTCATTGGTCTTGCATAAAGAAGCTGCTCAAATACATGAAGCTCACGAAAGGCAAGAAGCTGTACCTTGAGCCAGATCATGTTGGGTATCCTGAAGTGATTTGTTATGCTGATGCTGACTGGGCAAGTGACACAGAAACACGAAAAAGTACTTCTGGTTATATCATGTTTTTAAATGGTTGTCCTTTCTTTTGGAAAGTTAGGCAGCAGAAGTTTATTTCTTGCTCTTCAACTGAATCTGAATATGCATGTGTTTCTGATTGCTGTAATGCATTAATGTCTCTTTTTCCTCTCATTGATAGTATTTGGAAAGGTCCTATGACACCAATTGTTATTATGGAGGATAATATTTCAGTTGCATTCATTGCTGAAGCTGAATTTGTTGGAGCTCGTTCACGGCACATTCACATTCGGTATCAAAATATCCGAGAGAAGGTGAAAGATGGTTTCGTGAAATTTCAGTATGTGGCTACTACTGAGCAGATCGCTGACTTGCTGAATAAGCCATTGCCAGCTGATCAACATGAATACCTCACCAACAAATTGTGCCTTAAGTGAATTGATGTCTTGATGTCCTGATGTCCCTCTTGTCTCTGATGACTGACAAAGAAGGGGTGTCGCGCTGGAAATTGCCAGCCCCCAACGACATTGAGAAACATCCAGTAGTTAGAGAGTTAATTCTGTCTAGTAAGATAGCTCCTCCTGTGTGATGTAACCTGTTTGCTCACATCCTGTCTCTTCTTGAAGAAGAAGGGCGGTCCTTAATTAGGAGACATCTTTTCCTCCGTACATCCTTAGCCAGAGGATGTGCTTTTTATGTCTCTTCAGACTTTTATTGTTTTTATACTTTTCTAATAAAAACTAATTGTTCATTTGAACATGCTTTGTCTGTACTTCAATACCCATCTCCTCTGGAAGCTCCCGGCTCACTCCTCACGGGCTGAGCGCCTTGTCTAAGGTAAGGGGGTCTCTCCATCCCGACAGTGTTCTCACTCAGAACTAGCAACTTGAGATGGCAAAACATCCAGGTTCTAAATGGAATTGAAAATCAGAAGTGGGGGAAGTGTTCTCACTCAGAACTAGCAACTTGAGAGGGTGAAAAATCCACGTTCTAAGGAGGGAGGGATGGGAGGGGAGAATCGGGCGGGGGGTAGCGGCGAGGAGTCCGGAGGCGCTGGGGGGGGTGGCCGGCATGAAAAACAACCATTGCCAGCCTCCGAACTGCCGTCTCCCCACCATCTGCACATGCGCGGCCATGGAAAACAGGACGCGCATGCGCAGATGGTGTTTTTACTTCCGCACCGCTACATCGCAAGAAATCGATTATCGCGAGGGGTCTTGGAACGGAACCCTCGCGATAATCGAGGGATCACTGTATTTTATTTTATGTACGCTGAGAGCATATGCACCAAGACAAATTCCTTGTGTGTCCAATCACACTTGGCCAATAAAAATTCTATTCTATTCTATTCTATTTTTTATTGAAAATTAATAAAGTTTATAATTTTTTTTAAAAAGGAAAAGTGATTAATGCGTGCAAGCCCAAAATTCACCCCTTTTGCCAGCCGAAGCGCCCTTTTTCACATTGGTGGGATTCCCCTGAGGCTCCCCTCCATGGGAAACCCCACCTCTGGACTTCCACGTTTTTGGGATCGCAGCATCACTGAAGCTTCCCTTGTTGGGAAACCCTACCTCCGGACTTCCGTTGCCAGCCAAAGTGCCCGTTTTCACGCTGGTGGGATTCCCCTGCTGGGATTCGCCTGCAGCATCGCAAAATCCAGAGGTGGGGTTTCCCATAGAGGGAATCCCACCAGCACGAAAACAGGAACTTCAGCTGGCAATGGAAGTCAGGAGGCGGGGCATCCCAGTGGCAGCGGCGGGTTCGTAAGGTGAAAATAGTTCTGTTGTGATTAGCTCTGGCCCAGCTCCTGCCCCAAGGACTGAGGCCACCTGTGGTTGGGTGGGGCTCTGGTAATTAGTGAGGCTGCTATAAATACCAGCCTGTGGGTTTGGCCATTCTGGAAGATTATCTGATCCTGGTGTTTCGTGCCTGCTTTGCTGACTTCGAGCTTTGTGTGCTGATTTTTCTCCGCTTTGAAACTAAACCAGAGCAAAGTGTGTTTCACTTTATGAAAGAAGAAGGACTGTGAATTGCCTCACAGCTGCAAGCTAAGTATCACAGAACTGATAAGGGACTTGTACAAATTACCAGTTGGTTTGGAGACAAGTGCTCTTTGCTATACCAAAAGAGGGCTTGGTTTCATTGAATTTTCATTATAAAGAACATTGTTTTGAATTTTCAAACATGTCTGTGTCTGAAATTTGTACCTGTGAATTTTTGGGAGAAGTCTACCAGAGAGCCCGACAGAACAAGTTCGGAAGAAGAAGCAAAAAAATCTTAAACCCCGGGTTCGTATCTCAAAAAGTTCGTATGATGAGGGGTTCGTACAACGAGGTATCACTGTATATGACGATATCAGAGGCAGATTGCTCTTACTGCTGCTACCAGTACAATGTGCAGGCAGCTTCGGTGCTCCTGCATGCGTGCGCTTGTGCCCCAGTGTGTTCTTGCTTCTGCACATGTGCAGGAGGCAAAATCTCACGAGGGAACGTGTGAGATTTTGGAGATATTTTTGCTTTCATGCATGTGCAGAAGCAAAAAAATCACAGAAATCTCATGTGTGTATGTGTACATCCTCTTGGAAGATTTTGCTTCCTGCGCATGCAAAGAAGCATAAACAGGCTGGGCTGTACGGGCGCACATGCAGGATAAGCGAAACTGCATGCACAGCTCACCGTTTGCTACCACTGCCCCGTCCTTTTCCGTACTGGTAGGGACCCAATACTGGACTATATGAATGTATATTGTCACAAGATTCTGGGCATAGAATAAAAAACAAACTAAATCAGTTGAAACAACAGCCCAATTCATCATCACTGAGCAACACTCAAATCAAAACAACCAGATGGGCTCACCACAAAATCTTATTCCTGGGGATGGGGAAGAACCAGGTTTCCACCACCTTAAGAAAGGCCAGTCAAGCTCGGCCATTCAGAACTTGGGTGGTGTGATAAGAACATAGAACATAAGAAGAGCCATGCTGAATCGGGCCAAAGCCCATCGAGTCCAGCATTCTGTGTCACACAGGGGGCCACCAATTGTCCATGGGGATCTTGAGCAGAAAGAGAAGGCAAAACCCTCCCTTTCCCTTGACCCTCAACAAATGGTACCCAAGGGAATCCTGCCTGCCTCAACCACCATAGAGGCGGCACTTGGACATCCATTTCCATAACCACCGATACACTTGGCATCCATGAATCTGTCTAATCCTGCCTTGAAGCCATCCAGGCTGTCATGACCTCTTCTGGAAGTGAATTCCATAAACCAGTGACCCTCTGGGTGAAGAAATATTTCCCTTGATTTGTCCTCGCTTTCTTACCTATGAGCTTTAGGGAGTGCCCCCTCGTCCTAGTATTGTGTGAGAGAGAAAATAATTTTTCTCTATCCACCTTTTCTATCCCATGCATGATCTTATACACTTTGATCAAGTTACCCCTTAAACGCCGTCTTTCAAGGCTGAAGAGACCAAGGCGTTGCAACCTGCTTTCATAAGGTGATGGTTCCTGTAACAGACATTATGACAGAGAAGACCGACTTCCTGGGATGCATCCAGGGATGGGCTATTGCCCGGACTGGGGGTGGGGGGACGCAGTGGGTAGCAAAAATGGAACTCCACCCTGTTGTGGTTAGTTCTGCCCAGCTCCTGCCCCAAGGACTGCGGATGTGGGGGAGACATCCAAATGCTGCAGGCCTGTTTTGCCCCCGGTGGAATCTGCTGATGAAGACTCCTTTGACCAAGAAGACATGAGTGACAGGGAGGAGGAGAGTGTGGCAGACAGCTCAGAAGGTGATCAATTATCTAGCTCCTCCTTGCATTTGGAACAAGAGTTAATGATACAGCCAAACATACGGAGAGCGATGCATAGGCAACAACAACTGAGAGATTATTATCAAAGAAAATGAGGCCACCTGTGGTTGGGTGGGGCTCTGGTAATTAGTGAGGCTGCTATAAATACCAGCCTGTGGGTTTGGCCATTGTGGAGGATTATCTGATCGTTGTGTTTCGTGCCTGCTTTACTGACTTGGACCTTTTGTGTGCTGATTTTTCCCCGCTTTGAAACTAAACCAGAGCAAAGTGTATTTCACTTTGTGAAAGAAGGACTGAATTGCCTCACAGCTGCAACCTAAGTATCACAGAACTGATAAGGGACTTGTACAAATTACCAGTTGGTTTGGAGACAAGTGCTCTTTGCTATACCAAAAGAGGGCTTAGGTTAAGTGACTTTTCATTATAAAGAACATTGTTTTGAATTTTCAAACGTGTGTGTGTGTGTCTGAAATTTGTACCTGTGAATTTTTTGGAGGAGTCTACCAGAGAGCCCGAGAGAACACACCCCAAAGCACCCAATTTGTACTGAAAGATGTGGAAAGAAAATGCATAAGCCACACCCACAGTGCGATAGTAAAAATTTTGGTAGCCCTTCACTGGATACATCTGATGTCATTGCTTAAAATAAATTTGATTGCAACACCAGGTGCAAAGAATCGGGATCATTTGTGTAGATTGCAGCATAAACAATTAATTGAAGTCTTATGTACAATAATCTTCTCAACTAGCAAGAAGCACTAAATTGGCAGAAGATAAAGGTCAGTGGAATTCAAGGGGGTTTGGACATGGATCTCTTGTGGCAAAGTACAGATTCTATATTTTACT
The DNA here is from genome assembly GCF_031021105.1 of Erythrolamprus reginae. Classification (NCBI taxonomy): domain Eukaryota; kingdom Metazoa; phylum Chordata; class Lepidosauria; order Squamata; family Dipsadidae; genus Erythrolamprus; species Erythrolamprus reginae. Next base: position 24,995,798 of record NC_091960.1, on the reverse strand, counting down.
CTGCCCCATCCCTTCCTCTCCTACACAACACCATTTCTGTTGAGAACAGAAACCATGGAAGACAGACAGTCCCTCAAATAACCTGAAATAATTTATAGCACTATGTATGACACCCAGACATCCCAGGGAGCCACTGCACAATGGACAGTAACTCTTACACCTGGTAGCAGATCTGCATTGGTCTAAAATGTCTATATTTTCCCAGATGAAATTATGGATGAATGGTTTGTGAATTTATAAAGGGGTCTCAGTATTTGGCTGCCACCAATTATACGAAGTCACTGATGACTTCTGAGATGCTTTTGATAGATGGAGAAATTACTGTTTGGTGGGCTGTGATCCCACAATCCGGAATAAAATACAATGTATTGAACATACTGTCCTCCGGTGGCTCACTGAGGTATTGCAGGTTCATTGGGAAACGGAGCAATGTAGTGAATCTATTTCCCCTAGTGGCTGAATTGGGTATTGCAGACTCAAATTCAAAAATATGCATTAAAGCTGTACAGTAGCCCCTCACCTATCGCTGGTGTTACGTTCCAGACCCGACCGCGATAGGTGAAATCCACGATGGGGAATTTATCGACTGATAGTACTTATTTAAGTATTTATATTGTAATTGTTTGGCAAGTTTTCATTGTTTTAAGTGTTTATAAACCCTTCCCACACAGTATTTATTTTAGATACAGTATTTAAATACAGTATTTACAATTTTAGATTTTTTTTTTTAAAAAACCCTGCCGATTGAGTTCGGTGGGCTGTTTAAATCTGCCGATCGACTTCCTCAGAAACCCGCGAACCAGTGAAGATCCGTGAATGATTTTTCTCATTAATATTCCTTGAAAACCCGCAATGAAGTGAAGCCGCAGTAGGTGAAGCGCGGTATAGCGAGGGACTACTGTACTGTGTAAATTGACTGTAATAATAAGTTGATTTGGGATATGCAATTCAGCTAGAAGACTGGGGAAAACTATGGTCAGTTAACTATAAGATGACTTTGTCAACATCATATAAAGAAAATCTTTATAAAATGTTCTTCTGATGGCATTATGCGCCAGCGCGCCTAGCCAAAATGAATGTAAACATTAGTAACAAATGTTGGAAGTGTAAAAAAGAAGTGGGAACATACTACCACATATGGTGGCAATGTAACGAAGCAAAAAAATTTTGGATTCAAATTAGGGCATGGATGGAAGAAATATTGGGCTATAAAATTGAAATAAAACCAGAAATGTATTTATTAGGCATAATTAGAGGCAAACATAGCAAAGAAAACTACTACTTAATAAATCACTTACTTACTGCTGCAAGATTAGCATATGCACGTCTGGAAACAAGATAAGATTCCAAACAAAGAAACGGTAATTAAAAAAATATTACACTGCGCCAAATTTAGCAAATTAACATACGAAATTCAAAACCAACAAAATAAGGACTATTACAAAGTGTGGGGAAAAATTTACAACTGGGTGGAAATTAAGAAAAAGGTATAGTAAATAGAATTGTTAAAAAAAATAAATTTTGTAAATATATCAAGTGTAAATGTTTAATGTTGTATTGTTTGATGTCTAAATGTTTGTAAGTCATATAAAATAAAATTTTTAAAAAATAAATAAGTTGATTTGAGTTGAATCTATACGCTTTACTGCCCATTGATGGTATTACACAATGATTAGGAAAAATAGGACAATTAATAGGAAGTACAGCCTTGCCCACAGCTTATTAAGGTACAGTATTGCCAATTTATATGGCAATATAAATCCATGGACACCAACTAACTGTCAGAAGATATGATGAAAACTCCTTACTTGCACAACACAAGGACAGGCTTAACTACAGTTTTCATTGGGAAATGAAAGACCAAGCAACTCCCAAAATGCTAGAGCTCAGAAGAAAAACAAAATAAATAAAATTCAAAAACCAATTAAAAATTTATTTTTTTAATAGTAAAATCTTTCTTCTACATGATATTTATCTTGCATAAGGAGAAACCATACTCTTAAAAAAGGTAAATCTATTCATATTAATTATGTAGAACAAATGATTAATGACAAAATTCATACTACAGTGGTACCTTAAGATACGAACTTAATTGGTGCCGGGGGGAGGTTCGTAAGACGAAAGGTTCGTAAGACGAAACATTGTTTCCCATAGGAAACAATGTAAAGTCAATTAATCCGTGCAACCAAAAAACCCCCCGCAAAAAAATGGCTTTCCGCGACTGCTGGGAAGCGGCGCGGCTGTTTTAAAAGGTGACAGCCGGCCTGGGGGGCTTCCCAGCACAGGGTTCGGGGGTGCTGGGAAGCCCCCCAGGCCGGCTGTCATCTTTTAAAAGAGCCGCGCCGCTTCCCAGCTGTCTCCTGAAGCCGAACGCGGAAGTTCGGCTTTGGTGTTTGGCGTTCGGAGACAGCTGGGAACCCAGCGGTCTCCCGAACGCCGAAACCGGAAGGGGCAAGGTGGGGGGGGAGAACGGGAGGCTCAGCATTCCGTCAGTCGCAGCGCTGGCTGTCAACTTTTCTTTTTAGCACTGGGGAGGCAAGTCAGCTCCTGCCCAGTTTTAAAAAGAAAAGTTGACAGCCAGCGCTGCGGCTGACGGAATGCTGAGCTTCCCGTTCTCTCTCCGCCCCCTCGCCCCTTCGCCCCCCTGTGTTCCTAGGAGAAGTGCTGGTGAGGAGCAGAAGGTCTGTCTTGCCTCAATCCCCAGCACTTCTCCTAGGAACACAGGGAGGCGAAGGGGCGAGGGGGGGGGAGAGAGAGAACGGGAGGCTCAGGAAGGGAGCTCGGGAAGGAGCCCACGGTCAGTCGGCTGCGGGCGGGAGGAAGGCGATTGTTCCGCTGCCGCCAGCATGGCCTGGCTGGCAGCGGAAGATGTAACGGAGCCCACGGGGGATTCGCCTTCCTCCCACCCGCAGCCGACTGATCGTGGGCTCCTTCGCAACCTCGGAGAGCTTCCAGGGCATGAAAGCTCACGAAAACCAGGAAGCTCTCCGAGGCTGCGAAGGAGCCCACGATCAGTCGGCTGCGGGCGGGAGGAAAGCGAATGCCACGGGGCTGGGCTCGGCTCCCCCCTCGGCTCCCCCCCTTACCAGCCCCGCCGTGGAAGGCTCCATTCTGTTCCCTGAATGGAGACCGCCGGCCGCTCAATCGGGCCGGCAGGGAACAGAATGGAGCCTTCCGCGGTGGGGCTGGTAAGGGGGGGAGCCGAGGGGGGAGCCGAGCCCAGCCCCTTGGCATTTGCTTTCCTCCCGCCTGCAGTTGACTGATCATGGGCTCTTTCGCAACCTCGGAGAGCTTCCTGGGTTTCGTGAGCTTTCATGCCCTGGAAGCTCTCTGAGGTTGCGAAGGAGCCCACGATCAGTCTCGGCTGCGGGCGGGAGGAAAGCGAATGTCACGGGGCTGGGCTCGGCTCCCCCCCTTACCAGCCCTGCCGCGGAAGGCTCCATTCTGTTCCCTGCCGGCCCGATTGAGCGGCCGGCGGGCTCCATTCAGGGAACAGAATGGAGCCTTCCGCGGCGGGGCTGGTAAGGCGGGGAGCCGAGGGGGGAGCCGAGCCCAGCCCCTTGGCATTTGCTTTCCTCCCGCCCGCAGTTGACTGATCGTGGGCTCCTTCGCAACCACGGAGAACTTCCTGGTTTTCGTGAGCTTTCATGCCCTGGAAGCTCTCCGAGGTTGCGAAGGAGCCCACGATAAGTCTCGGCTGCCGGCGGGAGGAAAGCGAATGTCACGGGGCTGGGCTCGGGAAGGGGCAGCGAAGTCGGTGCCGAGGCACCCTAAGCCCACCGGTGACCGCCAAAGGGTTGGCGAAGGGAGGGTGCTGCGGCGACCCGACCAAGCCTATGGACGCGCCTCCCGCCGCTCTGCCCAATCGCAAAGCCAAAGGAGGCACGGGAGGCGGTGAATGTCATGTCCTCTGGCCAATCACGGGGGCTGGACTGGGCGTTTTCCTGGAAGGAATGCCATCCACCACCGAGCTTTTCGTAATCTGTTTAAATTTCCTTCACTCCCCCAACATTCCCCGCCTTGCCTCGCTTGACTGGCCAGAGGACATGATATTCACCGCCTCCCGTGCCTCCTTTGGCTTTGCGATTGGGCAGAGCGGCGGGAGGCGCATCCAATCGCAAAGCCAAAGGAGGCACGGGAGGCGGTGAATGTCATGTCCTCTGGCCAGTCAAGCGAGGCAAGGCGGGGAATGTTGGGGGAGTGAAGAAAATTTAAACAGATTACGAAAAGCTCGGTGGTGGATGGCATTCCTTCCAGGAAAATGCCCAGCCCAGCCCCCGTGGAGGCGTTTTCCTAAAAGGAGTGCAATCACCACCACCGAGCTTTTCGTAATCTGTTTAAATTTCCTTCACTCCCCCAACATTCCCCGCCTTGCCTCGCTTGACTGGCCAGAGGACATGACATTCATCGCCTCCCGTGCCTCCTTTGGCTTTGCGATTGGGCAGAGCGGCGGGAGGCGCGTCCAATCGCAAAGCCAAAGGAGGCACGGGAGGCCGTGAATGTCATGTCCTCTGGCCAGTCAAGCGAGGCAAGGCGGGGAATGTTGGGGGGGGGGGGAGTGAAGGAAATTTAAACAGATTACGAAAAGCTCGGTGGTGGATGGCATTCCTTCCAGGAAAACGCCTCGGGGGGGGGGGGCTGGGCTGGGCATTTTCCTTGGCGATCTTCCCTTGGCTTCCCTGGCCGCCTGGCGCTGCGATATTCCGATGTTCCCTTGGCTTCCCTGGCCGCTTCCCTGGCCACTTCCCTGGCCGCCTGGCGCTGCGATCTTCTGATCGCAGCACCAGGCGGCCAGGGAAGCCAGGGAAGATCAGAAGATCGCCAAGGGAAGATTGGAAGATCGCAGCGCCAGGCGGCCAGGGAAGCCAAGGCGGCCAGGCAAGCCAAGCCGGGAGCAGCGACAACGCTGCTCCGGTTGCCTGGTCCTCTCCTGCCTCCCACGCTGTTGTTCCCCGCTGCGTCAGGCACCGCCAGCCCCGAGTCAGACGCACCCTCGCTGCCGCGCCCAGCCGCTGCCCGCCCCGTCCTAGCCAGAGCCTGAGCCGGCCCGCTCGGTCGCGCCTCCTCGCCCGCGGCCCGCCCACCCGCCCAGGATGCAGACCTGTTGCCTCTCCCGTGCCCGCCGCCGGCCTGATCCTGCGCCTCATGCTTTCCCCCCCAGCCAAAAATACAAAGGCGGTCTGCCGCCGCCCGCGGAGCAATGGGAAACTGAAGCTGCTGGCGGTTTCATACTCCCTTTGCTCCACGCTGCTCCGCCCTGCCTGTCATGCGATGGCAGACCGTCTTTGCGTTTTTCGCTGAGGGGGGGAGCAAGAGGACCTTCCTGACTCCCTCCCCCAGCGTCGGACCTCCTGCCCTCCCTCCCAGCCAAAAACCCAAAGCGGCCTCCTGAACGTTTTCCGTCTTACGTACCTGCCACTGCCGCCGAGAAGCCCCGCAGCCCGGCTGTCACATTTTAAAACAGCCGGGTGGCTTCCCAGCAGCCTCTCCAAGCCGAACGCCAAACCCGAACTTCTGGGTTTGGCTCCGGGAGGCAACTGGGAAGCCCCCTGGCTGTTTTAAAAGGTGACAGCCGGGCTGCGGGGCTTCCCAGCAGCCTCCCGAACGCCGAACCCGGAAGTTCGGGTTTGCCGTTCGTAACACGAAAAAAGTTCGTAAGAAGAGGCAAAATTTTTCTGAACCCCGGGTTCGTATCTCGGGTTGTTCGTAAGACGAGGGGTTCGTATCTTGAGGTACCACTGTATTAATAATATTATCCTAACCTTTGTATTGTTTTAAACAAGTCAGCATCAGCAATCCTCTTGGGTATAAGTATAGTTGGAAGAAAAAGTTTAATTACACAGAATTATCCCCACTTGAAGCAACCATTTCTTACAAAATAACAAATCCTGTTAATCAAATTTAAATGGGTAACTTACATTTTACTTGTACATTTTATTTACTTGTAAAATATTGTTGTTGGCTTGATCAGGAGAGGAAGCCATGGTTCCTTCCTTCTGAAAGACTCTTCAACCCTCCCGCCCCTTCCCCCAGTGCTTCCTGTAGAGGAGGAGCTGTGATTGTTACAGCCTGCTGCCAATCAGATAGCTCTCTCAGTGCCTCCTTTCTGTATAGAGGAGGATCTGTGATTGGTTCAGCCTGCTGCTAATCAGGTAGCTCAGGGGTATTGCCATGAAGAAGAAGAAAAAACCTAGTGTTGCCAGCCATGAGGTTTCTTTCCTTCCTGCCTTTCACATCGGAACTGTGGAGCTTTGGAAAATGCTGCAGGGCCGTTTTCAGGTCAGTGAAAGTCAGTGACTTTAGTATAAGTCGAGGCTGGATTTTCCGGCACATTTTTTGTGCAGAAAATCTCGACTTATACTCGAGTATATACGGTACATATGAACATAGAATTAGGTTAGAAAAGCAAGAAATATATCAATATGAAAAACCGCATAAGATGTAAAATTGTATATAAAGTAAAATAAGCAAGGAAAGAGAGACTAAGATATCTCTCTATTTTCTGTATGTACCATTGTTTCTTTTTATGAATTTTCAATAAAAGCTTTTAAAATAAAATAAAAAGAATTGTGCATTAATTAAAAAGGTCCATCAATCAAGCATGAATTGTAACTATGCGTGCACGCCCAAAATTCACCCCTTTTGCCAGCCGAAGCGTCTTTTTTTGCGCTGCTGGGATTTCCCTAAGGCTCCCCTCCATGGGAAACCCCACCTCCAGACTTCTGTGCTTTTGTGATGCTGCAGGGGAATCCCAGCATTCCCAGCGAAGGGAGCATCAGTGAAATTGCAGCATTGCAAAAACACTGAAGTCCTCAAAACCCCACCTCCGGACCTCTGTGTTTTTGCGATGCTGCAATTTCCCCTCGCTGGGAAACCCCACCTCCGGACTTCCATTGCCAGCAAAGCGCCTGTTTTTGTGCTGCTGGGATTCTCCTGCATCACCACAAAAACACGGAAGTCTGGAGGTGGGGTTTCCCATGGAGGAGAGCCTCAAGGTAATCCCAGCAGTGCAAAAATGGGTGCTTCACTGGCAACAGAAGTCCGGAGGCGGGGCATCCCAGCAGTGGTGGTGGGTTTGTAAGGTGAAAATAGTTTGTAAGAAGAGGCAAAAAAATCTTAAACCCCGGGTTTGTATCTCGAAAAGTTTGTATGACGAGGCGTTTGTAAGACGAGGTATCACTGTATATGCCATATGTGTACCTACATATTACACCTAGGCACTCAAAAATATACATTATCTGCTATATAAACTATTTGTGTATGTACACACACATACACACGCACAGCTCTTCTAAAAATATACACATTCAACCTCATTTACCGCGTTAGGAAAAACATACCGAGAACCCAGAAGGGAAACAAAGAAGGAAAAAAAATCAATTTTTTTTCTACCGGTTCTGCGTACTTGACCAAACTTTTTCCACCAGTTCTGTGTACCTGACCGTACTCATAGGAGCCCATCACTAGTTGGAGCCCCCTGTATCTAATCTTTACACCATCCCAGTCAAATGGTTGTTTGAAGAAAGAATAAACCCACTTAAGACTGCAGTTCTAAACCTTGGCCTTCCCAACATCCGGATATATTGGCATTATAATTTGCAGAGGTTCCACGTGACCACGGAAGTAAATTAACAGGATTTATTTCTAAGAAAATAAGATTGTATTAGATTGTTATCGGTGGACATTGATAGAAGAACCAGATTTGGGAAACTTTGACAGGAACAGATTGAAATGGCATGTCTATAAACTATCCACGATTGACCTCTCCAGGTTCCTAAGAGGTCAGTAAGGGGCGTACATAAGTGCACTGATGTGCCTATCGTCCCCTGTCCAATTGTCTTTCCTTTATCTCATATATCATATATATTTTCTTCCTTTCATATATCTTCTCCTCTATTTTTACATATTATCTTTATATATATTACTTCATGTCTATTCTCTTCCGTATGTATTGTGTATTGGACAAATGAATAAATAAATAAAATAAATAAATAACATGTAAACCTGGAATGGAAATCCATTGATATTTACACTTTTCCACCATTGTTCTGGATATGTTTTCATTTATAGGATATGTTTTCATGTACTGTATTTATTTGATGCATTATTCATTACTGCCATTTCTACAGCGCTCAGTTGCAAAAAATAAAAAACCCAAAAACAAAACAGAAAACAAACTTTGTGTTTACTTATTCAGATATTGAGAAAATAAACATTTAGAAATGTCTTCCCTTCTCTTTTCCTTTAAAAAAAAAATCATTGAGATAAACATTTTTTAAAAAAGTAATTAAATGCATATAGATGTTCCCATGATCAAAACCGGGACAGACATAACAAAAAGTTATTAAATTAATACATTACCCGACTGCCCACAGTTCTGGGTGGAATTACTTAAGAATGATTAAAAACAAACTGGAGCAGGAATTAAATTGTATTGTCTATTACTAATTTCAAGGGCAAGCTGCTTCTCAGACTGAAGCCTTTTAAATAACACATAAGATCATCTCACGCAAAAGAATTATTTTACGGTGTCTGCTAAGCCTAGTCATCTTTTGACATTAACAACAACAACAAAAACAACCGTGTTGTGTACTGACCATATTTGTCTCGCTGTTCTGGCATTCTTTTACACAAATTCTTTACATGGCTCTAAATGTTTGTCATTTTGTATGGCATTGTAAGAGCTTTCCTTTGGGATGACTTTGAATGAAAAACTGATTTAACATTATACTAAGAAAAGAAAGGAACCTCTCTGAATAAACTTTACATAACTTTAAAATCTCCACTGTTGGGACATCCACAACTTCTGGAGGCAAGCCTTTCAACTGATTAATTGTTGTAACTTTTAGGCACAGAATTCAGAATAATTCAGTTCATTATTGCCAATATTTCCGAAGCTCTTGAAAAAGACAGTTATTATGTATTATCCTGAAATACAGACCTGGAGATGCTCATCCAAGAGTTAAGTCTAGTAAAATTCACACACGCACACAAATTAAATGTTAAGATATTGCATCTACATTCAGTAAACATTTCAATTATTATTTGACAAGTGGTATTAATTGAAATCTAAGCAACGTCAATCAATATTTTAGATTAGCATTCAAAAAACAGTTTTTAAACCACTGGTTTAATAGCAGTTCCCAATCTTTAAACTTTAAATCACTGTTAATTCATGGGGATTTACAAAATAGATCAAGCAAGATTTGTAGCGTTGCCTCATTCTTACAACTTAGTCATTTATTTATTTATTTATTTATTTACTGGATTTGTATGCCGCCCCTCTCCGTAGACTCGAGGCGGCTAACAACAGTGGTAAAAACAACATGCGACAATCCAATACTAAAGCAGCTAAAAACCCTTGTTTTAAAACCAATCATACATACAAACATACCATGCATAAATTGTAGAAGCCTAGGGTGGGAAGAATATCTCAGTTCCCCCGTGCTTGGCGGCAGAGGTGGGTTTTAAGAAGCTTACGAAAGGCAAGAAGGGTGGGGGCTATTCTAATCTCTGGGGGGAGTTGGTTCCAGAGGGCCGGGGCCACCACAGAGAAGGCTCTTCCCCTGGGTCCCGTCAAACGACATTGTTTACTTGACAGGACCCAGAGAAGGCCCACTCTGTGGGAACTAATTGGTTGCTGGGATTCGTGCGGCAGAAGGCGGTCCCAGAGATAACCTGGCCCGGTGCCATGAAGGGCTTTATAGGTCATAACCAACACTTTGAATGCAACATATTTGTTTTGTTGTACATTTTATGTGCAGGGTCTCAAAATAATCCAAGATCACAGCTTTGCCTTGGTAACCTCCCTAGGTAACTATCTGCCATTGTCTAAGAAAGAAGTAATAAAAAATACAGTACAGTGTTCCCTCGATTTTTGCGGCATCGAACTTCGCGGAACGTTTATACCACGGTTTTTCAAAAATATTAATTAAAAAATACTTTGCGGTTTTTCCCTCTATACCACGGTTTTTCCTGCCCGATGACGTCATATGTCATTGCCAAACTTTTGTCTGCCTTTAAAAAACATTTTTTAAAATAAACTTTAATAAATAAACATGGTGAGTAATAATCTAAATGGTTGCTAGGGGGATGGGAAATTGTAATTTAGGGGTTTAAAGTGTTAAGGGAAGGCTTAGGATACTGTTCATAGCCAAAAATAGTGTATTTACTTCCGCATCTGTACTTCGCGGAAATTTGACTTTCGCAGGCAATCTTGGAACGCATCCCCCGTGAAAATCGAGGGAACACTGTAATAAAAAAATACTTGTAGTTAAACATATTAGAGAGTCATTAGGTTAGAGAAGAAAGAGAGTTGCTATTTTTTTTAAACTGGTAACTAGAAAAGTTACAGTGATTGAGTTTCAGTTTTTATAATGTTTAAAAAGATATTGCATGAGGCACAGACTGTTTATTTTTCTCAGGATAAATTGGCTGGCTAGCACTCAAATATCTTTCTGAGGAATGATTCCATTGATTTTCCAAAAAAATGACCATTAAAGCCAGGCCACTTTCAGAAGACATGGCTTTTGACAAGTTAGGTATTATAAGAGTTAAAGTAGAAGGTGAGATACATCATGAAGATAAATTGCTGATTATTACATTGTTTAATCAAAGCTCCATAGCTTGTGGACTTTTTCAGATATTATATTAGACCCCAATAATTTAAAAAAAATTATATACCCTTTCAGGTCACTATTTTCTTTAAAAAAACAAGCAAAACTGGCAAAGCCTTTACCAGGACCACATCTTACACCTGGGGAAAAAGGCCATTTTGACAGATGGCATCTCTTCTCTCTCTAATTTTAAAGCATGCTGGGCTGGGGGATTCTGGGAGTTGAAGTCCATAAATTGCCAAGTTTAGAAATGCTGCACTATGGGAATCTGAAGACGTCCTTTCTATCTCCATCCAAGAAATGAATGCATAGGGTTATACCAGTGGCATCTAACCCTAGCTAGATTAACAAGTATTCCTCATTCCTCAAGGTGTTGGAGGGGCTGTAGAGATAAGGGATCATTTTACCCGAGGTCAGAGGTCGGCAACCTTAAACACTCAAAGAGCCATTTGGACCCAAAAGAAAACACCGGGAGCCACAAAAGCCTTCCCGTGCCTATTTCCCGAGCAGCCACAGAACTATCATATGTAGTTGAATTAAATGTTCTGTTTTCTCCTGAAACTTTTATTTTCTTAGATTTATCCATGGTTGGCTTACCGGGAGTCGGAAAGCTCAATAAATCGTGTGCTGGCAGGCATCACACATTGCTGGTTGTGATGCATATTTTGAGTGACAAGGAGCCTCGGCAGAGGGATGAAAAAGCCACATGCGGCCCCAGAGCCGTGGGTTGCTGACCCCGAGTCTAAGTTATGATCATGTGATAGAATAATATTTTGTTTGGATTTTATTTTTTTTAGTAAAATTAGTATTGTTACAAAACAAATGGTTGAATGCTCGTGTAAGATGGGGCTGTGACCTTGAGCGATAATCTGATGCCACATTGGAAAATAGGAACGCAATGGCTTTCTTGATCATTATGTCTCAGTGTTGGGAATATCTGTAAACTCTATTTATAATTCATTAATAGTAACAGGGTTGTTTGAACCACTTGATTAAAAATATTTATTGGTAAAATTAGGAGAATGAATCTTCAGGGGCCAGAATCACAGTTTTGTCACATCTGGAGAGTTTTTATTTATTATGTTCATGGGAAAATGAATTTTGTCAACCCTCATGTTATTTTGGAAATTAGGAACAGCTTTCAATTCTTTGCCTTTCTTTTTTCTGTTCCTTCTTACAACCTTCTGTATTCTTCACTTAATTCTTGGTGTGTGTGTGTGTGTGTCCCCTCCAGGGATTACTATTCAATAAAAGTATAATGGAAAAATTGTTGAGTTAACATTATTTTGACACTCTTTTTTCCCCCCAACCTAACAATGACTCTTTTATTCAAATTCAGTTTAAATAAAAATATCCTGAAAAGGCTTTTTCTAAAACACGACCGGAGGTTTTGGTTTCTTTAAAAAAAAAACATTTGTGTTTCTCATCCATCTTCAATTCTTCAGAAAACTGAAGAAGCAAAACATTTTCAAAGGAAAATAACAAGAAAGTCCAGTTGCCTAGAAAAAGCACCTTAGGAATAACCATGATCTGGTTGGGAGAATCTCCATAGTCATGAAATAAAACATTAAATTAATATTTAATTCATGTGTCGTTATTATTATTATTTTACAAAACCCATTTTACCCACCTTATTTGGGCTTTGATTAAATAGGAGGTTTGTTGATGCTTGGAGTAAATAATTTGATATATTTTCCCCTAATATCCAGACCACAAGACTACTTGGGAGGTAACTTGGTAGCAAGCTACGGATGTTAAAAACTAGTTTTCTTGATAACCTGTCCCAAGTGGGAAACCATATTTAAAATCCATTTAATTCTGCCCAAGTAAAGCCACAGATTTAGGCTTTGTGGATCAAGTCTTAATTTTGAAGAGAATTAAACTCTCTCAAAAGGGTTTCTCAACCTTGCCAATTTGAAGGTGTGTGGACTTCAACTTTCAAAATTCAGTCATTTAAAACCCTGCTGTTTTTTTGTTCGGGTTGTATGTGACCCGAAGCCAAGTTTGAGTCCCTGTAAAAAGTTTTCCCTGCATATCTGAAACTTGAAATTTCACGACTTTTCATCATTTCAGGGGTTCTCTATATGAGAATTTTTTTTGGGGGGGGGGGTTTCTTTCTTGCTGAAAACAAAAAAGTCACACTTGTTATGTTCCCGGGTCACCCTGACCCGGACCAAAAACTCTTCATTTGAAGTGCTTATGTTTGGTCAATTTGAATACTTTTTTCACTTGAAAAGTAGTCTGAACATTTCTGCACACAATGATATGAAAATTGAAATGAAAAAAGTAATTCTTATTGGTTTATTTTGCTGATAGAATGCATGCCCCCCCTCTGTTTTTGTGAAATATTTTTCAATTTATGGATAGTTTTGCTTGCAAAATGTGTTCAATTTTACTAAAGTTGGTGTGGGATTGGTAGTTTGAACATTTCTGAATATAAAAAAAATATAAATGAACTGAAATAAATGTTTCTTATTGGTTGTTTACAATCATAAATAAGTCCTCCCCCCCTTGGCTGCTTGCAAATATTTTCACTTTATATTTACGCAGGCTTCAAATCTGAAATATTTTTAATATCTTAGGCATTCATGTACTCATTTTAACATGCCTGATCATCATAAAAATATTTGTGGGTGAATAAAAATTTTCTGGGCAAAAAAAAAAATCACGTTGACTCTATTTCGGGTCATATAGACCCGGACCAAAATGATTTTTTTAGGTACTTGAATTTGGTCTTTTTGAAAACTTTTTCCACTGGAAAACTAGTTTGAACATTTATGAACATAATGATATGAAAATTGAACTGAAAAAAGTGAGGCTTATATTTTTATTTTGATCAAAAACCCCTCCCCCCATGCTTTCTGAATATTTTGTCAATTTATATTTTTTTTAGGCTACAAATCTCTAAGGAATATTCCCCCAAAAGTTTTGATATACTAAATTGAACAATCCTAAACATAAGAAAAATAGAAATGAACTGAAAAAAAAATGATTCTTATTGGTTTATTTTTTAATATAAACCATATTGTCTTATACTCGAGTATAAGCCTACTCGAGTATAAGCCTATTTGAGTATAAGCATGGGGGCCCATTTATGAGCAAAATAAACCAATAAGGATCATTTTTTTCAATTCAATTTTCATATCATTATGTTCAGAAATGTTCAAGCTACCAATCCCACACCAACTTTACTAAAATAGAATGCATTTTGCAGGCAAAATTATCAATAAACCTAAAACAAATTCACAAAAATGGGGGGGGGAGGCACATTTATGTGCAAAATAAACCAATAAGGATTAATTTTTTCAGTTCAATTTTCATTCCATTGTGTGCAGAAATGTTCAAACTTGTTTCCAGGTGAAAAAAGCTTTCAAAAAGACCAAATATAAGTACCTAAAATGATCAATTTGCAGTCCGGGTCAAATAGACCCGGGAACATAACATTAGGGAGTTTTTTCGAACAGAACAGCAGGGTTAAAAAAGATGATGGTACTCATGGACCAGCACCAACTGAATTGGTTCTGTGATGTCATCATGATGTCAACAGTGGGTCGTTATGGGTTCGGGCTGGTTTCACCTAATCTGCACTTGTACCTTTGGGTTTTCCTGCCTAAATGTAAAACCCTTGCTTTTCTCCATATTAAATTTCATGTTGCTGGATAGGGCTTATTTTTTGGGTCTGTCAAGATCTTTTTAGACCCTGATCTTGTCTTCTGTATTATTTGTTATTCCTGCTGGCTTATTGTCATCTGCAAATTTGATAATTTCCCCTTCTATTCTCTCATCTTTTGCATTTCATTTCATTTCCTTTGTCTGAAATGGTATAAGGTTTTCTATCTGAGCGAGTTGGATCAGAAGATCCCCTAGGTGCCTTCTCCGGGTCCCGTCAACTGAACAATGTCGGTTGGCGGGCCCCAGAGGAAGAGCCTTCTCTGTGGCGGCCCCGGCCCTCTGGAACCAACTCTCCCCGGAGATTAGAACTGCCCCTACTCTCCTTGCCTTTCGTAAGCTCCTTAAGACCCACCTTTGTCGTCAGGCATGGGGGAACTGAGACATCTCCCCCGGGCATTTACAATTTATGAATGGTATGTCTGTATGTACGTTTGTTTAGAAAATGGGTTTTTAAAAATATTTTTAAATAGTAATTTAGATTTGTTGAAAATTGTTTTTCACTTTGCTGTGAGCCGCCCCGAGTCTGTGGAGAGGAGTGGCATACAAATCTAAATAATAAATAAAAGAAATAAATAAACTCTGTTATTCTGGCAATGAAATATCCACAACAAAACAACTAAGCTCAGAAAGCGCCAAAGACTTCCTTAGAATTTTACAGACTCAAAGTGAGGCGAGACAAGTGACGAGTCAACATTTCAGAGATATTTGCTTACCAGATTTCTCAATGCCTTCACAATAATGAAGGAGCTCCAAATTCAAGGAGAAACTCAGAGATATATCTGCCTTAAAAGTTGAACTATATAATGCAGTCAACTATCAGGGATTGCCCAAGTTAACCAGAGGAAATCATTTATGATATTCTGTAATAATGTCATAGCTTGCTTTATGATAATGTATATGACATTTTAAAAAGTTTGCCCAGTTTCAACTCCACAGGATTCACAAATCCCAGATTTTGGATACATTCTGTAAGTTAGCCCATTTGAGTTCACAGATTACTTTTTTGTTTTGATTTGATTTGATTTGATTTATTAGATTTGTATGCCGCCCCTCTCCACAGACTCGGGGCAGCTCACAACAGCAACAAAAACAATATATATTGACAAATCTAATAATTAAAAAAATCTAAGATAACAATTACACATTAAAAATCTAAAAGCAAGAAACACCAATATAACAAACATACATACAGTCATATCATGCACTAGAACTACATAGGCAGGGGGAGATGTCTTAGTTCCCCCACGCTTGACGACAGAGGTGGGTTTTAAGGAGTTTACGAAAGGCAAGGAGGGTGGGGGCAATTCTAATCTCTAGGGGGAGTTGGTTCCAGAGGGCTGGGGCCGCCACAGAGAAGGCTCTTCCCCTGGGCCCCGCCAAATGACATTGCTTTGTTGACGGGACCCGGAGAAGGCCCACTCTGTGGGACCTAACTGGTCACTGGGATTCGTGCGGCAGAAGGCGGTCTCATAGATACCCTGGTCCGGTGCCATGAAGGGCTTTATAGGTAATAAGCAACACTTTGAATTGTGATCGGAAACTGATTGGCAACCAATGCAGACTGCGGAGTGTTGGTGTTACATGGGCATTTTTGGAAAAGCCCATGACTGGTCTCGCAGCTGCATTCTGCACGATCTGAAGTTTCCAAACATTTTTCAAAGGTAGCCCCATGTAGAGAGCGTTACAGTAGTCGAGCCTCAAGATGATGAGGGTGTTAAGTCCTATGTAAAGCCTGTATCTGAGGAAAATGGTTAAAAATAGCAGTCGCGCCTGATTGGCTAAGGCGCTGACAGTTCAGTTTTGGCGGGCGACTGAAAAAGTATATAAGGAGCGCCTTTCACTGTTAAAGTTAGACGCGTTCCAGCTGAAGTCACTTTCTCTGAGCTGAAGTCACTTTCTCTGAGCTGAATAAAGGAACCGTCAAAAGTACCCTGGTCTCCGGCGACGACGGACGAATGAACCCGCGCTCTCCACCATGGACAACCTGCCTGTCGGAAGAGCTCCTGAATTCTTCGACCCGGAGAAGTCCACCTGGGACGGCTACATCTCAAAATTCGAGATCTTCCTCGAAGCTGCCGGAATGAGAGACACCGACAACGACCGAAAGAGAGCGATCTTCTTGAACTACTGCGGCTCGGAGATGTACGATCTCGCCCAGACTTTGACAGATCCGCTGCCGGCAAACTCCGTCGCTTGGGACGCCTTGAAAACCAAGCTCGCCGCCCATTTCAAGCCCACGAAAACAGCCATCGTTTTCCGGCATCAATTCTCGCGAATGGGCCAACTCGACCACGAGTCAATCAACCAGTATTTATTTATTATTATTTATTATTTAGATTTGTATGCCACCCCTCTCCGTGAACTCGGGGCGGCTCACAACAGGCATAAACAAATCATACAAATCCAAATAGAGTCAAATAAATTTAAATATTTAAAAAAGTTTTAAAAAGAACCCCGATATACTAACAAGCACACACACAAACATACCATACATAAATTGTACGTGCCCGGGGGAGATGTTTCAGTTCCCCCATGCCTGACGACAAAGGTGGGTTTTAAGAACTTTACGGAAGGCAGGGAGAGTAGGGGCAGTTCTAATCTCCGGGGGGAGTTGGTTCCAGAGAGTCGGGGCCACCACAGAGAAGGCTCTTCCCCTGGGGCCCGCCAACCAACATTGTTTAGTTGACGGGACCCGGAGAAGGCCCACTCTGTGGGACCACACGTCTTCGAACGGTGCTGTCAAAATGTAAATTTGACAACCCAGAAGCTCGCCTGATAGATGCCCTCATTTTCGGCATGAAAAACGCGACCGTCAGAAATAAGCTCCTCACAGAAGATGAGCCCTCTCTGCAAACTGTCATCAAACTGGCCCAGACAGCAGAAGTCGCCGAAGCCGCTGCCAAAGAACTAAAGAAGAATGACAAGCAGGAAGTCGTCGCTCAAATCGACTCTCAAACTTCCCGCGCCGAGTCTCCAGGCGACCTCGGTCAAGCTGCCACCTCCGAAGACAACTGTTTCCTGCTCCAACAGGACCCATCGAGACCACTGAGGACACCTCGCCCTGTTGTCCCTTGCTCCGGCTGCGGGGGAAACCATCCACGCCAACGGTGCCCGTTCCGTGAAGCAATTTTCCGCCGCTGCAACCGCCAGGGACACATCGCCGAGGCCTGCAGAGCCCCCATGCCAGAAGAATCTTTCTCCACACAACGCTTCCCTCGTTCCCTGAACCAACAAGGCCAGGTGCGCGACAACAGAAGTTCTCGATTTTTCGGCCGAAAGAACTACTCCAACTTCAACCACGACTACGCAAGAGGTAACTTAGCCCTTTCAATCAATAGCACGGTTACAACCAACGGGGGCAAGATTGTTATTTCTCTGCTCCTTAACAAACAACCGTGCCAGATGGAACTAGACACTGGTTCTAAATATACTATTATGCCTTGGGAAAAACTCAAAATGTATATGCCTAATCTCACTAAAACTGCTCTTAATCCTACTGCATTAATTATTAAGGATTTTCAAGGGGGTATTATTCCTGTATTGGGGAAAGTTGATGTACCAATTTTGTTCAAAAATTTAAATTGTAATCTCCCTCTAATTGTGGTCTCAGGAGCTAAGCACTCCCTTTTGGGTTTAGAATGGATGGTCCCCTTGGGTATTGAAATCTCTGGTATTTGCAATGTCAAAAATATGGGTGTTCCAAACTTCTTAGAAGAATTCCCTGAGGTATTTAGCCCCACTTTGGGGTCTTACAAGGGCCCACCAATCTCTTTTTCTCTCGACCCTAAAATTCCCCCTGTATGGCTCAAACCTCGGAGAGTGCCCCTGCCACTTCTTCCTAAACTAGATCTCCAACTGGACAAGCTTATAGGTCAGGGCATTTTGGTCCCTGTGGACCAAGCCCCTTGGGAGACGCCTATCGTTACTCCTATGACGCCTGATGGCTCGCTACGAGTTTGCGCTGATTACAAGTCTACGCTTAACAAGGCCTTACAACACCATCCGTAACCTATACCAGTTGTGCAACAACTGCTTCACTCCCTGGGGGAAGGGAAAGTATTTGCCAAGATCGATTTGGCACAAGCTTATCAACAGCTGCCTGTCGATGGGCCTACCGCCTTGGCGCAGAATATAGTCACCCATAGAGGTGCATTTAAATGCACACGGTTACAATTTGGGGTAAGCGTAGCCCCTGGAATTTTTCAAAGCCTTATGGAAAGATTATTAGCTGGAATAAAAGGCACCATCCCCTACTTTGATGACATTTTAATTTCAGGGGAAAACCAATCCCAGTTAAACCAAAGAATAAGAGAAGTGTTAGCTAGACTGCAAAATAAAGGTCTCAGAATTAAACCAGACAAGTGCATTTGGGGAACCAGCAGTATAGAATTCTTAGGTTATAGGATCAATGGGGAAGGTATCCATCCAACTCCTGAGAAAATTAAAGCCATAAAAGAAGCCCCAGAGCCTCAAAATAAGACAGAATTACAGGCATTTTTAGGCCTTCTAAATTTCTATTCTGTTTTTTTAAAGCAGAAAGCAACAGCAGCAGAGCCTATACACCGGCTGCTACAGAAAGGAACTCCTTGGACATGGGGGAAAACTGAGTGTGAAGCTTTCTCACAAATAAAAAACTTATTGACTTCTAAAAGTGTAGTAATACAGTATAGCACTTTGCTACCCGTACGGCTTACGTGCGATGCGTCCCCATATGGGGTCGGGGGTGTCCTGGCACATGTCTTGCCTAATGACACAGAAGCCCCAATTGCATTCTTTTCTAGAACATTGTCCAGCACCGAGAGGGACTACAGCCAATTAGATAAAGAGGCCTTAGCCTTGGTGGCTGCAGTAAAAAAATTCCACAATTATATATTTGGCAGAAAATTTGAACTAATAACTGACCACAAACCTTTGCTAGGCCTTCTAGCCCCTAACAAACCCACACCTCCTTTTATGTCACCACGACTAATTAGATGGGCTATATTCCTTTCAGGTTACAATTATGATCTTAAGCATAGAGGAGGGACAGCAATCAATCACGCAGATGGGTTAAGTAGGTGCCCCATAGCAGAAACAGTAGAGGACCCAGCCCCATCTGCAGATGTGTTAATTCTAGAACTTGAAGACAACCCACTAACAACCGCAAAAGAGGTAGCTGAACACACTCAGCGAGACCCAGTTTTACAAAAAGTGATTAATTGTGTATTAAGGGGTTGGCATAACGAATCCCTGGGAGAAGACTTGACTGATTTCAAAAGTAAGAGACTTGAACTGTCATATGTAAAAGGGTGTCTTTTGTGGGAAGACAGGGTCATCATTCCTGTAAGTCTGAGAACCAAAGTCTTAACTCTGTTACATGTGGGGCTATCGTGAGGATGAAAAGTTTAGCTAGGGGGCACTTATGGTGGCCTGGTCTGGATGCAGACATTGAAAAGTGGGTATCCAAGTGTGACCCATGCCAAGAGTCAAGGCCAAATCCCCTCAAGACCACGCCAGTGGATTGGGAGCAACCTACAGGGCCATGGTCCAGAATCCATATCGATTTTGCAGGCCCAGTTGGGTCCCAATACTTCTTGATAGTTGTGGATGCATATTCTAAGTGGGTCGAGATTACTGTAATGAATAACATAACTACGAATGCTACTATTAAGGCTTTGCGCCATCTGTTTGCCACCCATGGCTGTCCTGACATATTAGTGTCAGACAATGGGCCCCAATTGACAGCCAGGCAATTTGAATTGTTCTTAGATCAGTTGGGGGTCAGGCATGCCCTCATCTCGCCTTACTCCCCATGGGCTAACGGGTTGGCAGAGAGGTATGTTCGTGTGGCAAAGGAGGCCTTGCCCAGGTCAGGTCCTGGGGAAGTGCAACAACACCTTGACCAATTTTTGTTGGCACAACATATCACCCCTAACTCTACCACCCACAAAAGTCCTGCTGAAATTCTGATGGGGAGAAAACTTAGATCCTCACTGGATAGACTGCATCCTATGTATTGTACACATGCTTATATGTCTGTAAATCCTGAAAGACACTTGTATTTGGGACAAAGTATTTTTGCTAAGAATTTTGATGGGGGTTTGAACTGGTTAAAGGGAACAATTGTGCAACAGACAGCGCCAAAGGCTTATATTGTACGTTTGGACGATGGCCGAATGTGGAAAAGGCACATCGACCACTTACGAAGGTGCCAAGAGGCTTCGTCTGAACAAAACTCTAACACGGATTCTTCCCCCTCGCTAGTCTCCCTCCAGCGACGCCGAGCCATCTTCCTCATCGGAAGTCGGTGTTGTGCCTGCCGACTCAAGACTGGGGGCCGGAGCGCAGCCTCAGCCCTGGACAATCAGTGGAGGTGCTAGCGAACCAACCTCCTCTTCTGCTGAATGCGAGGACTCAAATGATCTGCGCAGGTCCGAAAGGACTGTATGCAGACCAAGCAGATTGGAGGACTTTGTCACATGGCTTGCTGAATAACTTTTTTTTCTGACTAAGGAGGGAGGGGTGTTGAATCCCTATGTAAATAGCTGCCTTTATGTAAAAAGCTGTCTCTGGTTAAAATAGTTAAAAATAGTAGTCGCGCCTGATTGGCTAAGGCGCTGACAGTTCAGTTTTGGCGGGAGCCTGAAATGTATATAAGGAGCGTCTTTCTCTGTAAAACCCAGACGCGTTCCAGCTGAAGTCACTTTCATTAAAGAGTTGAAATAAAGGAACTGTCAGTTAACCGTGCTGCCTCCGGACTCTTCAGTAATCTTAAGACAAGCTTTAAACATGGCACGCACACATTTTAAAAAGGAATATTATGCCAGCCATTAAAATGGTTAGAACATTGTCAAAATCCGTAGCCTGGAACACGAACAGTAGATACAAATGCAGCCCTAAAAATATCACCCTCTTTTCCTCCTCCTGCTCTCGCCTTTCCTGACAGTATGTGTGCTGGTGTGCTGATAACTGTCCGGCTTGTTATTTGAAGACCCAGAATTCTATTTCAATAACTGGCCTGCTGGAACATGGAGAGAGGTTCAGCGAGTCCTTGGCAGGAAATTGCCTGGTTTCTGCTCCACCATTCAGATATTTTTCAAGCATTTAGGCAGAAGCATCACTGGGCCTATCGCCAGCCTATGAAGCTCCGCAAATGGTCTTAACTTCTGCCAATGGCTGGAGACGGAGAGGAAAGAGTTGTCGGGTGTCTGTACAGCCATGGGATTCTCCAGGGCTGCAATCTGAAGATCTCTTTGGGTTTAAAGCAGAGGTGGATTCCTGCTGATTCGGACCGGTTGTCAGGCTGAAGCCATCGTTTCATTTGGAGACTTTGGCCTGCTGCCAGAATTTTTACTGTGTGGCTTATTTTGTGGGTGCGGCTTGATGGTCATTTGACCAGGTAGGCATGGCTTGCTAGCCACGTGACCAGGTGGGAGTGGCTTGACAATCATGTGACTGGGTGTGGATTAAAGGTCATGTGACTGAGAGGGAATGGTTTACCAACCTAGATAAGTTTTCAAATAGGTGCTTGGATTCTTTTTCAGTTGATTAAGTCACATTATTTGATGAATAGGACAAATGAAAGACAACATTACTGTATTTGTTGAGGAGCACAGTAACATTTTAAGATTTTGGACTGAACCCACAAGGTTCAGTATGAGAACAGATTAGGCAAGTAGCTCAATTTTCTTTAATTGCTATAAAAACTCAGTTTTGGGGAATGATTAAAATGATTAAAGTGTTTATATGGGGAAGAACATACTATTTAATTATTTCCTATTTTAAAAGCAATTAAGGATCATGCTAAGATACTAGAGAAGGAAGGACAATAAAAACACTATTAAGTATTCAATAAACTTACTACCCCCACTGTGTTTCCCCCCCAGGGACACTGCAACCATCATAAATATGAATCAGTTGTCACTAGTGATGGGCGAACCCAATGCCGAACTCGAACTCCGAACGCTACGTGACGTCAAATCTCCACCCCCGGAATATCATAGTTTTTTATTTTAGTCAGAAGTCATTTTTTTCAGTGGCATTGTAACTTCAAACGGGCATTAAGTGAACTGTTTGTAAGTTGAGGACTATCTGTACCTATTTTGATCATAAGTTGAGGACCAAAATCTTACAGGGCCTAAGTTGTTAGCCAACAACATACATACTAGATCCAGAGGCTCTTGGTTGAACACAATTCTAAATGATGCTACAACTCTCCTGCATGTCTTTGTCACACCCTAAATTTGAAGGGTCAAAAAAATCTTGGCCATCAAATTTATACAGACCGAGAGCTTTGTGATGCTGGCTGCACACATGCCCCCAGTTAACGGCTACCAAAATGTTGACTACCACACTGTGGGCCTGGCTTATGCATTTTCTGTCAACATCTTTCAGTGGAAATTGGGTGCTCTGGCATGGAGCTCCATTTCCGCTACCCCGCTGCGTTCCACCCGAGATCTGGGCAGTAGCCCCCCCTACATCCCCCAAGGCTATAACATGATTTGTTCAAATGTAATATGAACCCACCTCCGAAAAAGGTTTTTTTAGCCCTAACAAGGTGTTAACAATCTTCCTGGCTTGCAGGATTTTTTCATTGCTACTCCTAAGGATTTTTTCCCAGCCTTAAATCTTTGCAGGCTTGTTTTCATTGCTATTCCCTCCGAAAAAGGTTTTTTCAGCCCTAACCAGGGGATAAATGATGTGCTGAAGACTAAGGACACTAGCCAGGTAAACACCTGGTAGGTAGATCCCCCCCCTTAATTTCCTCCAGCAAAACTAAGGTCCATCTTCTACTCAGGTGCATCTTATACTCCGAAAAATATGGTAATCATATCCATTTAATGCCAGGCATGAGTAATCTCTGTCAAAAAGTAATTTTCCTGCTATTTTAATACTGCAGTCTGAGTTTTCTGCTATTCAGTTATCAAACTTGCAGTAGAAAGTTTTTGAATAGCCAAGAAAATTCCTTTCCAAGCGATAGGGAAAGAAAGAAAGAAAGATCCCAGTCTTGACCACTTTTTTGAAAATCTCACCCACTCATCTGGGATGACCACTCCTCCCAATGAATTCTCCCCTCCCCCTGTCCCACCTATTCATATATATGCCATCCTTGCTTTAGGATGAGGAAGCCAGGCCTTGTAGTACTTCAGCTCACACGGATTAAAATTAAAGCCACCAGACCTATTGACACAGAGTATTAATAACAACAATAAGAAGAAGAACCGCAATAAAGGTTTAAGGATCAGAAGTTTGGTTAGAGTCACCCAATGTAATAAAACTAAATGTACCAAAAAGGAGAATATTTGGAGCTTGGGGTTGAAATGAGGGTTTCTTGGTGATCTCTGAACTTGCTTATTTTCTTTCAGACGTTTCATTACCAAACTAGGTAACATCATCAGTCATAGTAAGGAGTGCTGTTTTTGCTGTCAAACCAAAATGTGATTTGCTTGATTTTAGTTTAGTACACTGCATGAACTCATCCATTTAACCACGTCACTAGAGATCATCAATCTGGTCTAAAAGTTTAAGGCACCAGGCTAGAAACCCAGAGACTGTGAGTTCTAGTTCTGCCTTAGGCAGGAATCTGGCTGGGCAACTTTGGGGGCCAATCACCAGGACACTGAGCTTTAATCTTGCTTTAGGCATTTCAACTGGTTGGGTGACTTTGGCTGGACACTCTCTCCTAAGCCTAACTCACCTCAAAAGAGGGTTGTTGTTGGAAGAGAGCTGCCTTGAGTTACTTATAAAGTTGAGATAATAGAATAAGAGAGTTGGAAAGGACCTTGGAGGTCTTCAACTCTCAGAATTCCCCAGCCAGCATAGATAGATAGATAGGTAGGTAGGTAGATAGATAGGTAGGTAGATAGGAAAGAAAGAAAGAAAGAAAAAAGAAAGAAAGAAAAAGAAAGAAAGAAAGAAAGAAAGAAAGAAGAAAGTCTTCATCTTGATTTCCCATGTTGGTTTATTGACTCATTTGCCGCCGGTCTGCCCAACATCCCAAGTCATAAATCCTCACAATCCGTTCAATCAAACGATTTATGCTGGGACTCAAGAATACATTAAACCACAACCAAGCTGCTGTTAAACCTGCCAAGCCATGTGCCAGCCACCAAAGGCCCTTTTCACAGCCTGTTGCTTTTCTCGCAAGGCTTCAGTGCAGTGCAGATGAAGGCCCTATGGCCTGTGTGTGTGTGTGTTTGTGTGTTTGTGTCTGTCTCTCTCTCCGTGTCTTTCCTGGGCCACTATTGCAACCAGACCGGCACAGCACAGTCCTGGGACCTCCATCAAAGAAAGACCTTACTTTAGTTTTACCTTACACCCCAACCATTGAAAATTGTTCCTGCATTCACACACACCAGTTAACTTTAAATCCTGGTTGTAACATCGCACCAGAGCATGGACTGTTCTGAGTTGACACCATCCTTTTTACTCCTCCACCCCACACCCTAAAGCCAAGCCGACCGAGTGGCTGGAAATAAGGAGGAATTTCAACCTGGAAATAAGGAGGAACTTTCTGACAGTGAGAGCGATCAACCAGTGGAACAGCTTGCCACACGCCCCAACACTTGAGACTTTCAAGAAAAGACTGGACTGCTTATGGACAAGTGTGATGTAGGGTCTCCTGCAGCAGCAGGGGGTTGGACTAGATGACCTGCAAGGTTCCTTACAACAACAACAACAACAACAACAACAACAATAACCACAACTGTAACTCAACGTCGTATGGACAGCTGGTGGAACAAAGCATTGCATGGCCAGTTCTTGGAGAAGATTGAAGGCAATGGTCATGGCTTACAAGTGGAACACTCAAAAAGGAGACAGAAAGATTAATCCTGGCTGCACAAGAACAGGCCATTAGAACGAATGCTGTCAAAGCCAGAATTGAAAAATCAACAGACGATCCAAAGTGCAGATTCTGTAAAGAAACAGGTGAAACAATCGATCACATACTCAGCTGCTGCAAAAACACCGCACAGACTAACTACAAGCATAGACACGATACTGTAGCACAGATGATCCACTGGAACTTGTGCAAGAACTACCATCTACCAGTGGCAAAGAACTGGTGGGATCATAAGCCTGAAAAAGTGGTCGGAAATGAGCAAGCAAAACTACTGTGGGACTTCCGACTTCAGACTGACCGAATTCTGAAGCATAACACACCAGACATCTTGATTGTGGAGAAAAAGAAAGCATGGATCATCGACATCGCAATCCCAGGGGACAGCAGAATTGAGGAGAAGCAGCTAGAGAAATTAGTGAAATATGAAGATCTAAAAATCGAGCTGCAATGACTGTGGCATAAGCCAATGAAAGTGGCCCCAG
This sequence comes from Erythrolamprus reginae, assembly GCF_031021105.1. NCBI lineage: Eukaryota > Metazoa > Chordata > Lepidosauria > Squamata > Dipsadidae > Erythrolamprus > Erythrolamprus reginae. The sequence goes on along the minus strand of NC_091960.1, from coordinate 24,970,206 downwards.
TGGTCCTTGGCACCCTGGGCGCAGTGCCAAAGGATCTCAGCATACATTTGAAAACCATTGGAATTGACAAAATCTCCATCTGTCAATTGCAAAAGGCCGCTTTACTGGGATCAGCATAGATAATTTGCCGCTACATCACGCAGTCCTTAGGTGCTTGGGAAGCGTCCGACTGGTGATGAAATACGAAATCCAGCATAGTGATCTCGTTTGCTGTGTTGTATTGACAATAATAATAATAATAATAATAATAATAATAATAATAATAATAAGTGGTACAGTGAATGCATAAAACTCACACGCACACACACACCCCTCTTCCCAGTGACACCCCTTCAATCCCCCCCCCCGCAGCTTTTGCCCCGGTCCTTCGCCCTCAGCCCCCACCTTCTGCAGCCACTGGGTGTTGTTCTCCAGTACGGTCTCCAGCTGCTGCAGCCGCTGGACGGGCCACTGGGCTTTGGGCAAGGGCGGTGCGTCCCTCTGGAGCGAGTTTGACACTTGGAACGGGGCGGCGGCGGGAGGACTGCACGCCCCCTCGCAGCCCGCCAGCTCCGGCAGCAGGAAGGTGTAGGTGCAGGAGCTGTGTTGCAGACGATGCTTGTTTTGCTCCGGGGAGCCCCTGGCCAGCGGCGCCCCCGGCTGCAGCATCCCTGCCCAGATGGCCAGCAAGAGATGCGCCGGGACTTGCCACCTTCCCATCCTGGACCTTCCTCGGGCGGGACCTGCCGGCGAACTCCTCCGGCTTTGCAGCGGGCTTCTGCGCTGAGAAGTCCGGACGCGCCGCAATCTCGGGCTCCCCGCCTCTTGCGGGCAACAAGGAGAATGGAGGGCGGGTGGAGTTGGGGGGGGCTCGGAGCCTTCCCACCCTCTCCGTCCTCCACCTCTTCCCGTCCCCCCTCCGCCCCCCCAAACTCCTGCTGGCTTTTGGAAGCCCGCCCGGGTGGCTCGGCTGGCCGAATGGAGCAAGGACCCGCTTTCGCGGAAGAGCGAAAAAGGGTCAAGAAAACACGCGCTCCCAAGTCAAACAGCTCCCCCCCTCCGGACCTTGCCTTCTAGGTCCAACGAGCGGGTGGGTGCCTGGCAGGCTGGACCGGTCAGGAATGGCGCAGAAATTCTCCCGAGATAGATATAACACTATTTTTATACAAACAAAATAAAAGTTAAGACAGTCTTAACTTTTATTCTGTTTGTTATCTATGACAGCAATTCAACTGAATTGGAATATATGGAATTTTATTAACTGTTAGCCCCCCAAACATAAATCATTACAAACCAGAATGGTAGGATTTAGAGATACATCATGAACCATAAATACCCAAATAAAATAACAAGCCTAGAGTTTCCATTGCTAAGTAAGACATTTGTTAAGTAAATCACTGCAGTTAATTTTTAGCAACATGCTTGTTAAGTGAACCTGGCTTCTCCATTCACTTTATCTCTCAGAAGGTCACAAAAGGGAACCACATGTAAAATAATCTAACATCTATATGTGAGGTCCAGGATATAACCTCTATTAAATGACAACGAAAAAATACAATTATATTAAGTATGATACTGTCTAAAGTTACAAGGAAGTAACAGTATCTAAAATACAATTATATTAAGTTACAAGGAAGTAACAGTATCTAAAACTACTAGTGTCAAAAAACTAAAAGTACTTAAAATTTAAACAAATTATAGTTACAAAGAATGCATTTGGGGGAGATTACATGCCAAATAAAATAAACCCCTCTCCCAAACAATTACGTTATTGCAACACGCTCTACATGGGACTACCTTTGAAAAGCGTTTGGAGACTATATCTAGTCCAGAATGGAGCCACGCAAGTTGATGTGGGTGCACCCAGGTACACCCACATCATACCAACTCTCCCTGAGCTGCACTGGCTTCCAGTCAATCTGCAGACGCAGTTCAAGGTGTTAGTTATCACCTATAAAGCTCTACATGGCTAGACTATCTTCGGGACTGCCTTCTGCCACATAGCTCCTGTCGTGGTTAGCTCTGGCCCAGCTCCTGCCCAAAGGAATGTGGAGGTAGAGGTGGGGGAGACATCCACATGCCGCAGGCCAGTTTTGCTCCCAGTATAATCTGCCGACGAAACCTCCTCTGACCAAAGAAGCGTGAGTGACAGGGAAGAGGGGAGTTTGGCAGACAGCCCAGGAGGAGATCAATCATCTGTATCATCCCTGGATTCTGAACAAAAATTAATGACACATCCATGCATGCATAGAGTGATGAATAGGAGACAACAACTGAAGGATTATTACAAGAGAAAATGAGGCCACCTGTGGTTGGGTGGGGCTGCTGTAATTAGTGCTACAGATAAAAGTGCAGCCTGGTGTTTTAGCCTCATGGCAGTTTATCTGATTCATTGTTTTGTCAAGATCATGATATTTGCTGTTCAGGATTCTGTGTGTGGACTCTCTGGACTTTAGAATTGGACTCAATTTCCCAGTTATTGGGTGAGCAATTGGATTGCATTTAACCTGTGCCTTGTGTGTACCAGAAAATCCCTTTGACATTTAAAAAGGGAGCTGTTTCTGTTTTTCTGTTTATAAAAACTTTTGGGGTTTCCTTTTATCATGTGGTGTGTGTCTTCCTGGACTAATTACCCTGTAATTACAGGCGGTTGAGATATGCCGGCAGAACAGCTCCCAGCAGCCGATAAGGGCCCACAGGGTTGGCCTTCTCCGGCTTCCATCAGCTAAGCAGTTTTGGATGGTATGGCCACAAGAGAGGGCCTTCTCTGTGATGGCACCCACTTTCTGGAATCAGCTGTCTCTGGAGATCTGTACTGTCCCCACCCTACTTGCCTTCTGGAAAGCCCTAAAGCCTAAAGGCCTGGGGCTGTTGACCAAATGACAACTCTTAGATCCGGCCCCAAAAGATATGTGTCTTTTTAAAGGAGTTTTAATTGTTATTAAATTGTTTTAGATGTCTTTCTTTCTGTTGTAAGCTGCTCACAGTCCTTCAGGAATTGGGTGTTATGTAGATTAGATTAGATTAGATTAGATTAGATAAGGTAGGTAGGTAGCTAGGTAGCTAGCTAGCTAACTAGATAGATAGATAGATAGATAGATAGATAGATAGATAGATAGATAGATAGATAGAGATAGATTAGATAGATAGATAGATATAGATAGATAAATTAGATAGATAGAGAGAGAGAGATGATAGATAGATAGATAGATAGATGATAGATAGATAGATAGATGATAGATAGATAGATAGATGATAGATAGACAGACAGATAGATAGATGATAGATAGATAGATAGATAGATAGATAGAGATAGATAGAGAGAGAGAGAGACAGAGAGAGAGAGAGAGAGAGAGAGAGAGAGAGAGAGAGAGAGAGAGAGAGAGAGAGAGAGAGAGAGAGAGGAAAGATACAAAACCGGGGTGGGTTGCTGGGGGTTCTTAGGGATTTGGGAGAATGTCTAGTTAAGTTTCTGTGCAGTTCACATAACCTGCAAATCCCATTCCTGGCTGGCCACACCTACCCCTCCCCTCCCCGGAGTCCCCACACAGCCCATTTTGGATGCAGGTAAGTGTAGGAACTGCAGTCCGGGAGGGTGAAAATCCCTCCCCCCACCATGGTGCAGGAGGTAGACTAGGTCAAGGGTAGCCAAAGTGGCTCTTCTATGACATGTGGACTTCAACTCCCAGAATTCCTGAGCCAACCATGCTAGCTCAAGAATTCTGGGAGTTGAAGTCCACATGTCATAGAAGAGCCAACTTTGCCTACCCCTGGACTAGGTCACGCCCACTATGGCCACACCCACCCAGCAACCGGGCACAGAACCCCTTGCTAAAATTTTTGAAGCCCACCCCTGTATAAAACCTAGACTAATCATGCATCTTATAAATGAACAACATCCCATGGGCTCCTGCTAATCTTGTAGCCCTATGCCTGGAAACAGAACATTGTCAGTCTTGATAGCTTCAAGGCAGGATTAGACAGATTCATGGATGCCAAGTGTATTGAAGGATGTCTAAGTGCCACCTCTATGTTGGTTGAGATAGGCAGGATTCCCTTGGGTACCATTTGTTCAGGGTCAAGGGAAAGGGAGGGTTTTGCCTTCTCTTTCTGCTCAAGATCCCCAAGGACAATTGGTGGGCCACTGGGTGACCCAGAATGCTGGACTTGATGGGCTTTGGCCTGATTCAGCATGGCTCTTCTTAGTTTCTTATGTCTGAATGCATTCAGTTATGGCCCTTTTCATCAAACCATAGTTTAGGGCCAAGGGTGAAGCCAGCCATTCTATACTTATGACATTTTTGAAGATACTCTGCATGAAAACAAGCCTGTGTAAATATCTCGAACTGAAAGACTTCCCATTTGAAATTAGATTTCAAAATTGCATTCTTTGAGTACAATCTGTTTACTTAGAAAAAAAAACTCACTCTTCTTTCCCGCGAAGGTCAAACTGCCCTTATTAATTCCAGTAAATATTTATGGCTCCGACCCATGGAATTTCATACGGATTGGCCTTCCCTTGCCTTCCTTCCTTCCTTCCTTCCTTCCTTCCTTCCTTCCTTCCTTCTTCTTTCTTTCTTTACTCAAGCAAATTGCAGACTTTTTGGCCTGGGGAAGTGACATCTGGTTTAGTCATGCCAGGTTTATTTTTTAAATCTTAATTATAGGGAAAGAAGAGACCCAGGTTCAACCCGGTCAGGAGTATTTGGAACAAGACTTTAGAAACACAAGATGGTACCCATGAGTGGGTGACCAAAGCCCCACCATATGTTACTAGACACAGATAAATGGGTGAGGCTTTCCATCGAGCAGCCAAAGGCATCGTCTTGATTTCTTCTATTTCCATCCATGGATGGTCCTGAATTCCGAAAATCAGCAAAATCTCACATGTGCGAGTGTCCTCATGTAAGATTTGGCTTCCTGCGCATACACAGAAGCCAAATCTTGCATGGGTGCGCGTGCTCACCCACTGGTCTCCCAAAGCTGCGCATGCAGCTCCATTTTGGCTACTGGTGCAATGGCGTCAAGCACACCGGTAGGACCCCAATACTCCTCCTCCCCTCCCCTCCCCTCCCTCCTCCATTCCATCCCATCCCATCCCATTCTCTTTTCTTCTCTTCCCTTCTTTATTCTATTCTATTCCATTCCATTGAGTTTATTTGTATTTATGTATTTATGTATTTATGTATTTATGTATTTATGTATTTATGTATTTATGTATGTATTTGATTGATTGATTGATTGATTGATTTTTATGCTGCCCTTCTCCTTAGACTCAGGGCGGCTTACAACATGTTAACAATAGCACTTTTTAACAGAGCCAGCCTATTGCCCCCACAACCCGAGTTCTTATTTTACCCACCTCAGAAGGATGAAAGGCTGAGTCAACCTTGAGCCAATGATGAGATTTGAACCGCTGACCTACAGATCTACAGTCAGCTTCCGTGACCTGCAGTACCGCACTCTACCTGCTGCGCCACCCTGGTTCTTTTTTCTTTCCCATGCCTGATTTGATCTTTGGATTGTCTAAAGGTAATTGTTGATTGATAACTTTTACATTGCTCCTGACACTTACAGACTGTTGCAGCATCCCAACTGATCAGAATTCAGCCGCTTAACAGCTGCACTGAATTGCTTAACAACCATGGCAAAAAAAAAAGGTTGTAAAATCAAGTGTAACTTATTTAACACTCCCTTGATTAGCAAAGGAAATGCTGGTCTCAATTGTCACAAGTCAAACCCACCTGTAATGGCTTCTTGACTATTTCAATGGTGTCTTCCTTCTCCTCTTAATAGCTTTCCGATTTTGCCCAAGGACACCCCCAAAGTCTTTTATAGATTACAGGGTCCCCCTGTCAACTGCACAACTTTCATCAGGGCCTCTTGGCATTGGTGAGACCCAGGTTCTAGTCCCCACTCAACTCTGGAGTCATTGGGTGACTGATGTTGAAGTGCCACATGGTTAGTAATGGTATGTTTCAAGGGAATCTAAATTCAAGATGTGACCATAAGATCTTGGTCATCACCTTGATTTTTTTTTTGGACCTTCCTCCTGTTGATATCTATGTTCTCCCATCCCATTGCTTTTAACTAGTACTGCCATTTCCTTAGTGATTATCAATTGTATGTTTAGCATTCTATTTATGTCCTCTTGCACTTTTTGCAAAAATTCCTGCACTATGGGGCATTCCCAAAACATATGCATAAACACTCCTTTATCTTGACACCCGTGCCAACAAATACACCTGACATTCTGCTGAAAGTGTGCGAGTTGAACAGGAGTATAATACCACTTATGTAATATTTTCCTTCTCATTTCCCTAATTCTTGTATTTTTACTTTTTCTTATATTTTCTTCTATATTTTCCATCTCTTGTACCTCTACTTGTATCTCATTTTGCCATTTTGTCAGTCCTTCAATTGTGTCCCCGTCTGACTGCACTAGCAACCTATATATTTTGGTTGCTTGTGCCTTTATACCCTCACTTTTTTCTCTTATTATTTTCTCTAACCCTGTCTCCTCCCTCAATTCTCCCTTTCGCTAAGATATTTGCATATTGCATTTATTTGTAGCCATCTTTCCATCTTTCTATATGGTTTCTACTTGGATAGAATGTCATTTAGAGAAATAAAACAAGCAGCAATAGAAACGCTCAGGCGGTAATAGTTTTGGGTTGGAAGGATGCGACAAAATGGACAATGCAAAATTGGTATAGGTACATGGTGGACCATATTCAATTTGAAATTATGGATAAAAGGATAAACTTGGATAATGAAACTGAATTGAGACAACTGATGGGATGGGGGGACAAGGTAAGATGATATATGATGAGTAGAATCCGAGACCAAGGTACAAGAAATAAATTGGAATCACTCTATAATATGTAAATAGATATATTGCTCTTGGATCAAAGTGGATCATATAAGAAACACCCCTGATTGGTGGTGGGGTATGTGTGTGTGTCGGGGTGGTGGGCACATTTCACTATGCACTGTTTTATGTTGTGTGTATATTAAACTTGTTAAAAATGAATAAAAATATTTTTTTTAAAAAAGGACAAAATAAAGGGAATATGTATATGTATATGTATGTATATATGTCACATGTTTTTTTTTGCTGAATTTGAAAATTAAGGGAGACTAGGATAGATCTATTTCGGCCTTATTTTGGCCTTATCAGCTAGCCATACCCACTGGGACTTGAACCTGCAACCTTTGCCTTGTAAGGCAGAGAATTATCCTCTAGGTTACAGTATCCAATCCCTTCAGTTCTGCACCAGGGAAGGGTTACATATTTTTGTGTCAAATCACCCTGGTGTATTGAAGGAACATCACAGCTCCTTATTTGCCTCTCGGCCCAACCCAGGGCCATTTCCAAGGCAGTTAATTTTATTGATAGCCGACAATTCTATCTGTATGTGTCACATGTTTTTTTGCTGAATTTGAATATATATAAAGATATCTATGGAGTCATTTTTCAAAGAGGAGAGAAGAATTTGCTGCTCATTGCAGCTCTTGGTTCTGGGCCCAGGTGAAATCACGCCATACAATTCATCTTTATTCTTTTGTAGTCTTGACTTTGGACCGTCTGCCTTTACCACTCTTTAATGCAAGCCAAAATCTGGGAAAAGCCGAAGGCATCAAGTACACAAAAAACCTTGTTGATTTGAGTGGATTCTTAAAAAAAAAAAAGGAGAGGGGGTGGAATGGAATTTAATTTTAAATCAAACGACAGGCAAGGTCTTACCTTTCGACAAGGGCCAAACCGCAAGGCCGAGCTGTGTGGGAAATCTACACTTTGCATCTGGATCGGTTCAGACCTGGGGATTTCCAATGTTGTGGTGTATGTGAGGTGTGCTGGACTAAAGGATGGCTGGGACATAGTATGCAACTATGCATGATTATAGCATTAATTGTTTTCTTATTAACGTCTTCTGTTTAATCATGTCCAATTCTTGAAGACTGCGGGATATGTCCCTATAATTTTCTTGGCAAAATTTGAGAAGTGTTTTGCCATCATCGGCTCCCTGGGGCTGAGAGACAGAAAGTGACTGGACCAAGGTCACCCAGCCGGCTTTTTTATTATTTATTTATTTTATTACTTAGATTTGTATGCCGCCCCTCTCCGAAGACTCGGGGCGGCTCACAACATGTAGAAACAAATCATGGGTAATCAGACAAGTTTAAAATGTTTAAATATTAAAAACCCCATATGCTAACAGACACACACACAGACATACCATGCATAAATTAAACGTGCCCAGGGGGAGATGTTTCAGTTCCCCCATGCCTGACGGCAAAGGTGGGTTTTAA